>NC_056735.1:567487046-567554546 GCF_019279795.1 Protopterus annectens
AGTTTTTTCGGTGGAACTGTGTCTCATGCCTACCTGTTATATGCACCATCAAACCTCTGAATAACAGTCTACATCTGGTCTTACATATCTTATGGCATGGAAAATGGGTAGGAAAAGGGTATCTAACCTGTTCATCTTCTCTGGTAACAACCAAAAGAAAAAAAGAACAATAACAACAATGCATCTTCTAAGCTTTCTTTTTGGGGGAATAAAATGTTTAAGACAAAAAGTTATACTCTAATACGGGGGATCAGCAAAAAAAACTTTACTTTGTTCAGTTAGTTAACATTTTCAGCACTCTTGTTACATTTCCCTACCTGTAACTGGTCTATAATAGGTGTGAAAATCTGTCTTACATCAGCAAATGATACATTTCCATCCTAGAAATACACATATTAGGTTACAACTTCATTTTCTGGTGCTGTTTTACAAGAGTTCTGCTGTAAATGAATAGGTATTCCTCCAAATTGCCTGTAAATGTGTTGCATGAGTGAGTGAGTGAGTGAGTGAGTGGGTGAGTGAGTGAGTGAGTGAGTGAGTGAGTGAGTGAGTGAGTGAGTGAGTGAGTGAGTGAGTGAGTGAGTGAGTGAGTGAGTGAGTGAGTGAGTGAGTGAGTGCCTTCAAAGATGAGTTGCTGCCCTGTACAGGACCATATCTCTCAACTTGTCAGAGCAATAAATATGGATAAAGCCAAAAGTAATGGGGTACAAAAGCCTAAAAATTGGGACACTTTTTTAAATACTGCTCTAAGAAATGTAGAAAGTTGATAAAATTACAGGTTTTGCATTGTTATATATGTTCTGAAGGATATGAAATCTGAAACTCAAATGGCTTTCATTATTTATTATTATTTAGTAACTTCAATTGTCAGTGATTTGCCAGAAAAACACAACTTTTATGAGAAACAGGGCAAAAATATGAGGCAAAATTCTGGACATTCTGTGATAATCTGTACAGTTTAGATATATTTAACAGGACAAGTTTCTCTGATTTGTTCCCAGTGTGCACCATGATCGTAATAGGCTCCTGTATAGCCTTGTCAGCAGTAACTGATCTATAATCAGTGATATCACTCGTGTGTGTGTGTGTGTGTGTGTGTGTGTGTGTGTGTGTGTGTGTGTGTGTGTGTGTGTGTGTGTGTGTGTGTGTGTGTGTGTGCGTGTGTGTGCGCGCATGTGTGTGCGCGCGCTTGCGTTTCTGTGTGTGTTTGAGTATGTTGTTGCAGACATTGTTATCTTTTCTGCTTTATATTTTCAGATATATCATTAATGAAACAAGAAATTAAAGTTATATTTCAGAGGCAAATTTGTTGAGCAGAATATATATCTCATAGCAGGCTGCCAAATGTATTTCTTTTCAAATTTCCATAATACTTTTCAATAGAACAAAAGGAAAAAAGAAAGAACCATAATTATACTTTTCCCAGGAAACATATTTCATTGCTTAATTTGCATATAACACAGAAAATGAAAAATAAAAAGCTTCCCACATTTCTTTGGTACACTAGCATAAAACATCTGACAAACATCTTGTATGCATGGCCCTCACTGTATTTTATCAGTTACCTTGTAATAAGCAGCTATACTCATTAACAATGACTTGTCTAAGAGATCAACAGTCTTTAAACAAAAAAAAAAACAGCTCCACTGTCCATGCCATATACTACTCTACACATAGAATGTAAAACTTCTACTTTGTTATCAAATCCTGTCTCTAAACTAAGGCTTTTAAAGCCTTCCAACACAGGCAATTAAAAGTGACCCAAAATAATGGCCAAAAAGACTAAGAAAAGGTAAAAGCAATCAAAGAATTGCTTTAACCCTCATATGCAAACATATCAAAGAAATGGCCAAGCCATAAGCAAAGAAGCCAAAAGAAATTAAATAAACCTCATATCCCATCCATTTCACACTACCAGAAATGATACACCTATTCAGAAAAAAGAATCTAGATGAAAATAATCATATCTGTATTCAACAATAAAAACATTCATAAATACTAATGAAAGTACGGGTGAAAAAATACTTAGCTTGAGTAATCTGGTATGTTATGTCATTCAGCCCATATTCACTAAAATGTGATCTCTCTTAGGGTGGATTCCTAAAGGATTTGGGCTTAGATTTTCATGCCAGACCAAGGAGTTTCTCCACATCTGCATTCGAAAGATATGATTCTACCAGTCCCCATTCAGTGTATGCTAATGGGATGTAACAGAGTCCTAATCCCAATTCCAAGAGGTAATTACAACTTGCCTCACCAAAATAATTCATCATTGTACTTTGTGGCAAGGCTCACCAGTATGTATGACTCAGTGTCAAAGTCCATTGAACGGTATGAGTGTCACATTGCAGCAGACTCTCCACTGGTTTTGTGGAACTAACTGATGTAGGCAATATCTGATGAGAAGCCACACTGTCTTCCATACCTAGTTCCACATACAGTTGTAGCTGTATTAAAGGTTTTGGGAGTTTTAGGGGCATTCCTGGGACTGAGAAGATTTGTGGTTTTGTGTAATGTGAGCCATTTTCCAAACTCCATATCAGTCCATCTTCCTGCACAGTGTGACTGAAAGCATATCAAAGAATTGTCTGTGTCTACTGTCCACCCTGCTTTAAAGGGCATCTTTATTTTGTTAAACTCTAAGATGCTACGCCAAAGATGCAAATAGTGTACACATTTCTGATAATATGCCATTAATAAAACACAAAATTGCCCTTTTTTTCTTCTTAGTACTTGAATAGGCCAGCTTCTCACTGCTTCTAGCATTTTATTCTGGGGTCTCATAATTTCCTCCTCCTATTACATATCCTAAATTTGCTACTTACTTCATGGCTAGCTTGCTCATGGAGACATTGACTGTTAATGTGGCTTGTCTGAGAAAAGTCTTACATAGCCTGTAACTTAATTAGATGGGGTGTCACAATCCTTAAGAGTATATTATGAAATTGTCTAGCTAAAAAAGCAGTAAATTTAAAATGGGGCTTGAGAACTCTGTACATTAATCTTTTAATGGTTACAGTGGCATCACATAGTACAAAAGTAAGGACTGTATGCCAGAAAATCTCTTTTGGATTTGAAAAGCCTGTCTTTTGCCTGGTTTGGGCTGGCTTACAGAAGGACTTTCCAGTAGCCTTTCTTCAGATCTAATGTAGTCAGGCATCTTACCTTCCTCAAATTCTCTCTTAGTTCATATACCTTAGACTTTTTTTCTTGCCTTTGCTTACCACTGTGTCTAACCTTGCATTTTACATTATTTTTTTTCTGTCAATTTAAACTGGAACCTATCATTTAACCAAAACTTCATTTGCTCCTGAGGAGATGAAAACTAACATCTGATCACTAGCTTTGAATTCCATTGTCCTTGCATTTCTATTATGCACTCCTTGCTGTGTGGCCTGGATTCTTTTCATGTGTTATTGTAAAATGGGCATCACCATTTTCAGCCTCTCTTCTAACTTGTCATTGTGTTGTGTGGCATTTTAAATTGGGTTCTCTCTTCTTAAAAAGGTTATTTTGGCACTATCGGTTCAGTAGTGTGTCTACCATATAATAACCCAAAAGGAGTGAATCTTGTCAAGGCTTGTACTATTTCTCTAATGACAAACAGAAAATATTTTATTAATATGTCACATCTTTCCAATAGCTTTTCTCAGCATTCAGTTAAATGTTTAGCTAAAATGCTTCACTATCCCATCTGTCTTGGGATGGTACACTGAGGCTTTAATTATTTGGCTTTAAAACATTGGGAAAGTTGTATTATTCCATATACAAATGGGGTTTCCTGACAAAGGAGAATTACCTTTGGTAACTTAACTTTAGAAAATAACTCCATCACTATACATATAGCATTAGACTTCTGTACGTGGATAACCAAAGGATGCTTAGTTTAATTGTCCAACATAAACATGATATATTCAATCTCATTGCTCTAGTTTACCAATGATCTTACAATGGCCATAACAATATGTTCAAATGATATTCAAAGCATTATTCATAGGATCATAGGAAGTTACTAGGCTATTGGACCTGAGGCCCGTACAAACCTAGCTAAGAATTTAGCCCACGTTCCAACAAGTCAGCACCCAATGCTACTGTCCAGCAGGGACACAGGTGGAACCCCAGGGGTATATTGATAATTTGTGGGGACATCAGTCTTCCCAAAGGGGATGATGATGCATTTTTTGGCATTCAGTTTGAGGCCATGTTTCTGGCTCCAGTCATTTGTCTAGGTGAGACCCTCTTGGAGGATGTCTATATCACTGGGAAATTGATGACAGCACCCAGCTTGCAGTCATCTGCAAACTTGGTCAGCTATAGCCCACTGATTTTGCCCTGCACCTCAGAAAAGTATATCCCAAACAACAGAGGCCCCAAGACCGATCGCTGTGGTGCACCACTCATTACAGGTCTACTGCTTGAGGTGGCATCCCTATTTTGACTAGCTGAGTTAAAGCTTGGGGATGAAGGTCTGCTGTTGAGAAACTCAGAACAACCAGTGCAGATATTCCCAATGTTTTTCATTATTCCAGGCAAGTAAAGCCTTCTTAGGAAACATGCTTTACCCTTGTCCATTCTTAGTTGTCTTCTTTGTACATGGCTTTGTGATAACCTCATCACTGGGTTAATGCATGGCTTGGTAACTAATTGCTTTTATACTTACTTCCTCTCTGTCACTACTTACCCTGTGCAATAAGGTATTTAGTAACTCAAAGTATAGATTATGTCTTGCAATTTTTCAGCTTTATTCCATTGCAACTCCAGCTATATTTCCCTTTCTCTTCTCAAAATGTTGCCTCTTTAAGTGTATCTGCCAACTCTGGAGTTTCTACATAGTCAGTCTGTTGTGAGGTAAATATAATGCCTTCTCACTTGCCTGTACAGACACTGGGATCTTAGTATATAACTCTTCTCCTAAGAAAGATAATCCATACTAGTAATCTTTAATGTTAGCTGTAGTTTGCTTAATTTCTCATGTTCCCTTTATTTAGGAACCTAATATGTAGAGACATTTTTTCTTCTGTTAGTTGTTTTTGAATTGTGGCTCAAAAAGAATATCATTAGAGCTCTGTATGAGGATATGCTACAGCTGTTTATATATTACACTCTCAGTTTCTTTTTCTTCTCTGGGCTGTTCTCCCTTTGAAAAGAATGTATATTCCTCTATTCTTTTCTCTTTTCCTACGAATGTCTGCTGTCTAGAGTTTTCCCTTATTTGAGGTTTCTTATACAGCTAAAAAGTAGTTTAGAACTCAGGCAGTTTCTCGTCTTTAATCACTTGCCTGCACTTTTAATTCTCCATTTCTGGAGATTTATGTTTTAACTTGACAGAAAGTTTAAAAATTCTGCTCAGGTTGTACATTTTCTATATTTTCTAAAGTAATTACCTTGAAATACTCCTTTTAAGTAACTGAGTACTTCTTTTCAATTCTGCTAGTCATTTCTACTCCCTCTTCTGAACACTGTAAGACTGCAATGGCATTTCAGCTCATTGTTTTGCAACACCTTCAAGCTACAATAGTTAACTATGCATTAATCTGTCTTCATCTGCTTCTGCAGGCTGCTATGCCATAGGGTGTATGCTGATATATCTTTATTTAAATGTATTGGCACTTCCAGTTTCTGTATCCTTACCCAAACCTTTCTACATGTAGAGCTTTTTGACACTATCCTGGATCTTGGCTGAATTCTTAAACTGTTAAGAATATGTATGATGATTGCCCCTCACCCACTTTTCTCTTTAAGCAAATGAGCATCACTAGGCATATTCCCTTTATAGCACCCCTTCCCACATTGATAGGTTGTTAAGGTGGTCTGTCGAAGAGATTGCCTCATTCTCATTGCCTTCAAAAATTTGTAGACTAGGAAAAGTATTTCCATGTTATCATGCCATTTGTTAAATTATGGTTTACTGACATGGGCTGAACTTCATTTCTGCAGATTGCATTTCTACTTATGTACTTTAACACTATTTCTATCTGTGCGAATGCAGACTATTTCAACTGCCTTTTTGGTAATCATTTTAATCTTAAAGACATGCTCCACCTTCATAAGTATAACCATAGTCTAGTAAACCTTGTAGTTCATGTCAGAAAATAAAATATTTTAAGACAATACGCTTTTGTAATAACACAATAGAAGAAATCTCATCTATTCTGGTAGTTAATTAATTGCATTCTATAATCTTAATATCATCATCATCATCATCATTGCCATTTTTTATTTGTGTAGTTCTAATACGTAGAACAGTGTAACCATTATTAGTATAAAATCCAGCTATGTGAACACTTTTTCCACATTTTTCTTCAGGTACTAAATTGCTGCAATTGTAGCATTATAGTCTTACCTTTAAGTCCCTTTTTTCACTCTGTTAATAATGAAGTAAGTTTTGTCTGGCATTTGTAAACCTTGTCAGACTGTGGGTTGTTAAATCCCATCTAGGCTGGCATGAAAGGTACATGGAAATGGAATGAACTGAGAGTGCTACCACTGCTGTTCAAAATTATAAAGTATTACAAGTTTACCTTGCCATACCCCTTGCATATGATCACCATCTGCAGGCTGCCTCTGCTATGAGGCATGTTTACAAGGCCTGGACACTAATCTGGACCCATGGACATGACCACCCCAATCTACCCACAGTCCAACCCAGCCTGTTATTGGCTCCAACCTCTAATAAAGCCCAAACATAGAGAATTCTTCACCCACACACCTTTAAAATCCCTTTTATCTGGGGAAGCTGAGCAGACTTCTGCTTTGTCAGTCCTCCCCCATCGCAGCCAGTTCCAACATGCAACAGAGGTGCCACTAGCTACCTTGGTCATAGTTAAGGCTTTATCCCTCCATGACATGGAGGTTCTGACTTCTCTATATTAAAAACAGAGCATGTTTACAGCTGATACTTTGTTTATCACAAGAATTGAATGCAGGTTTTAGCACATGTTTATATTGTTCTATTTGAAATGTCAGTGCATAGCAATCTCTCACTTCTAGTAAAATACAAATTTCAATGACCTTAGGATCAATTTGAAACACCTAGTTTCGTACTGTAACAAGAAAACCCATTTTTAATCTAGCAAAGGGTAACATTTCTGTCATTTTACTTTTAGCATGTTTACCCTCAGGATCCAACCATAGTTTACATGTATGTATTTAATTGCATGATGGAAATGTTTCTGTGTTGTTAGGAACAAAATTTCACTGATATTTATTGAATGGATTTCTTATAGCATTATAGTTAATACCAACTCAAGCTAGCATTTTTTTATTTTATCATAGTCCTGGTATTCAATCCCTTCCTTGCCCATGAAGCTTCATCTCTCATTTGGACTGGGGATGATTTTAGCCCTGTTTCCCCAGAACTATCCTTCTTGGTGGACATACAATTCAAATTCCACAAGACTGACCTCAAGATCTTCTTCCTTGGTTAGTAGTTTAAGAAGTAGAGCTGTATTCAGTATGACCATAGACTTGGCCACCATGCTATGAAACTGCTGTGCCTTCAGTTGTGGAAAAAATGCTTAGATTTCAGACAGTAAAATACAATCACAGAGTCCTTCTTGGCACATATATTTGTGTGCTAGTTTTGCCTATTACATAGAGCAATGTGATATCAAAACAAGAAAAGAGAGAACAGAGGCACTTTGCCCATAAAATAATTATTTGTTTCAGTTTCACCAAGGTCAAAGAAGTTCAGGACTCAAAAGTCAGCAGGAAAGGTCATGGCCACAGTGTTTTGGTATTAGAAAGGTGTTGTAGTGACTATCTTCCACGGGGCCAAACAGTTAATGCAGAATATTACTGTAACTTGATGTGCTGATTAAAGGAGGCATTGAGAAAAGGAGAGGGAATACTCAGAAACCAGTTCTATTTTTGCAAGCCAATGCACCTGTTCACAAGGCTGGCAAGATAATGGATATTTTGATGCAGCTGGGGTTTGAGTGCATAGACCATCCACCCTACTCACCAGATCTTGCTCCATCTGACTATTTTCTATTTTCAAACCTTAAAAACAGTTTGAAATGGTGGCAAATTTCAAGTGATTCAGAGATGATTGCAGCAGAGGAGCAGTATTTCAGTGACCGGACTTCAGACTTTTTTTGGCAGGGCTACAGAAACTTCAGGCATGATGTGCCATGTGTGTTGAACTTTGGGGTGAATCTGTTGAATAACTTGCAAGTTTCATGTCTCCACATCATTCCCTTCTTGGTCGGGCTTAGAGCATTTCAGCACCCCTTTGTAATACTTTTCTCTGGAAATGAACTGTGATCTCATTTCCAGAGAAGTTCCAACTGCTTTCCATGCTACACTTCAGAGAATGTTCTGCATCAGTCCTGTGCTCTTCATTGCTGATAAGTACAATACTGATAAACTGCAATTATATTTACAGTTTAAGAGTGATTCTGTAATATTTTTATTATTTGCTGTGTCTCTGCATTTTAAATAATTTTCAAGTGCCCCTAAATTTTACTGTTTTTGTTGCTAATTTCTGCATTTTCGTGAACATTCTTTAAGCAGTGATTCATTCTGTTTGCTTGCTGATTAATGCATTACAGCACATTTTGCTAAAACAGAGTTGATTTTACATTACAAAGGTATAGGTCTGCACTCTAGTGGCAATGGAGAGTAGTCTGATCTCATTCTGAACTATGACGATTTAGTCAGCTTTAAATGTAATTCGGTGACTGATCATTGGCCATACGGCTATTTCGACTTTTTAGTCAGTTTCTGTGCCTATGTAATTGTGCAACAGAGTTTAGGGATACCCTGCATAGACACAGCTACCTCAAAATGAAACTTTCGCTATAAAACTCCTTAGTTAAACATAGAGGAACTAGTTTGTTCATTGAGGAACAAAACCTTGTGAGTTAAGCCTTAGATAATTTCTTGTTGTCTATATGCTTACAACATGCTAGCTAGCCAGTTGTAAAACCTTCTTGTACCATCCCTTTGTTAAACATGTGAATAGGATCTGCAGCTATGGATATGAGCTATCCTGCTATTTCTGCGCCACTTGATTTGGACATCTTGAGATAATGTAGCAATTGTCTCATTCTACTGACAACCACCTAATTGAAAAACAAACTGATATAGTATATGAAATATGTATTTACAGAATGCCAGTTGAAGTAAGGCTCTTATTAACACTAAATATGTCAAAGAGGTTGTCAGTAACACAGGCACACACTAAATTCATCATGATAATATGGACCAGACACATAGACCCACATATGCGGTGGCTCTTAAATGTTATCATCCCAAACCTCAAAGGCCTCCCAGACACTGTACTTACAATAACTATCCTCAGAAACCTCATATGCAATCTACAAAAACAATCACCATGACACATACAGCCATTTCAAGAATTCTCAACCTCTCAGCCCATTCGACATACCACCACACAATCCAGTATATCGAGCATAGGAGATTCCACTGTAAGACAGACAGATGTCCTACTTACTAAGGTCTGCAAAGAGAGACTCACAGTCAGTTGCCTACCATGGGCCATGATCCAAAAGACTTTGTAAGCACTTAGGTCTTTGAATCACAGGTACCAGTACAACTCATCCATAGTCCATGTGGGTATAACCAACCTGAGACGTGACTCCTTTGGCTATATAAAAAGAGACATGATTGAGTTCTTTGACTATGTGCCCCGGGTTGGTTTGAGTCTAGCACTAAGCAACATTCTACCTTCTACAAGGATGATGCCACAATATGAATAGATGATAAGTGACTTTAATAATTGATTTAGTTTCTATATTCATTCAAAGGGCGTACAATATTTGCCTGCCTGGGAAGATATGGTTGACAGGCTGCACTCCTTTGACAGAGATGGTCTGTACCTGTCCCCTCTGTGCTTGTGAATATTGGCTAGAACCTTCTCCACCCCATAGTGTTTTTGTTTAGGCAATGTCATCCCGATAAACCTTCCGATATAGCTAAACCTACTCAATATATTCTAAAGGTGTCACTGCTCAATACCAGGAATATAGAAGAAACTCCACTCCCTCTAAGTTCTCAACCTGGATGAGATATATCTCTCTGCAGTTACTGAGGCTTGGTTTAAAGTCATGGAGAGCACCTCAGCAGTGCACGGCTGTACTGCCTTGCACACATTCAGGTCATCTACTGCACAGGAAGGGACAAAAGGTGGAGGAGTCTCAATTTACATCAAACACAAACGCACCTCAAGGCTGGTCAAACAATATGATATGCTTGAGCTTCTTCACACTGAATTTACCATAAGCAAAGTCTTATACTATATCCTAGCAAGCTATAGATTCCCTCCTCTTTGACCCATCAGGCCTACACCACATACTTAAATGAACCAAAGACACGCCTCATTCAGCCTAATACTATATCAATGGGCAATTTTAACTACCCCATTATAAACTGAGAATCATGCACAACCAAAAGCATACAGGACCAGAGAGTAGTGGAATTTGTCAACAGAAACACCCTGAGCCAGGTGGTCTGTATACCCACTAGGGGTGCAAGCATCCTTGACATAGTCCAGAAAAACCTGAGAGAATATTGCAACCCCCCTCCCCCCATTGTAATGTCCTTGTTGGTCAGAAGGGACCATAAGGCTGTTTCCTTTGATATAAAAATTAAACCCAGAATCCCAGCTGACCCTGGAAGTCTCAAAATTATTCTAAAGTTAACTAACTAGTATTAAGTGTCACCCTAGCAATATACCGAGCCTCCCACCCCAAACACTGAGAACACTGTTCCCTATGCAGACTTGATTAGAGAAGCCCTGTACAATCATGAAAATAGCTGTACAGAAACAACTGTACTTACCCAAAGTAAGCACACGACAACTTCAATAAACAAGATGCCCTAGTAGAATCCTTATATCAATAGGTTGTACAACAAAAGAAAGAAAACCATGACCACAATTAGGAAGGGCCACACCCAGCAAAGTAATAACTCTCTCATTAATCTAAACAATCAACTTAGAGGACTAGTCAAGTCTAAGAATGCAGAATCTGAAATAAAGCTACCCTCCCAGGGAAAAGACAACCACAAGGCTTTTTTCTACTACTGTATGTCCACAACCTTAGACATCACACACAACAATGTGCCAAACAATTTGTGAATAAAACCACCTATACTGAGCCACAGGACATACCAAATCTACCGACTGACAAATTTGGTTCCAATTTTACCCCCCTAATAACTCCCCCAACAATCACTATCTTTAAGGCCAATAACACTCCATGATTGGCCCTGAAAATATCACAGGTTGTGTCCTAAATAGCATGAGACATGTCCTTTCAGGCCCACTACAATCACTATTTAACCATGACTTCCAAACAGGCTTCATCTCAAGTGAATGGAGGGCTGTAACCTTATCCTTCTACAGAAAAGCAGATCATCTACTGACTCAAGCAACTACAGAACAATAAGTCTAACTAGTCTTATATGCAAAGCCATGGAAAGAATCATCATAGAAATTATAAACAATGAGATAGGAAACCAGCAGACAGTGGATCCAATCCAGTTTGGTTTCATCAAGGACAGGTTATGCCTGTTCAATCTAATGGCCTTCTTCAAGAAGGTCAATAAAGCCACCTATGATGACAAAATGGTACACACATGTTAGTATGACCTGGTCAAAGCATTTGAGCAAACACCTAACTCGGGCATTGTATACAAACTTACAATATTTGGCTTAAACCCATATGTCATCCAATGAATAGCTAGTGGGCTCACAGACAGAATCCAAGAAGTTAGAAAAGGGGAGGATATCTCCACAAAGAGTCCAGTCACTCGCAGAATCATGTTGGGCTCAGTGATGCGGCCTCTTTTTTGGGGGATCTATTTCTCTGAAGTCAAGACCAATGTCAAGGGCCTCTACCTGACCAAGTTTGCAGATGACTGTAAACTAGGTACAGTCATTAAATCCTCCAAAGACATAAATACCATTCAAGAAGATCTGACACAGACACATAACTGGTGCTGGAGTTATGGTCTAAAACTAAATGTAAAGAAACACATAATAGTATTGTATGGTAAGATGGCCAGCCCTGGAAATTACCACATTGATAATACATCCCCTAAGAAGTGTTCAGGGATTTGAGAACACATCTAGATACTGACCTGGCCTTGGAACATCATTTGTCTACTGTGGTGAGAAATTCATTATTCATTGCACAATGTATAAGCAAAGGTATGCCATCTAGGTCAAAAGGTGTCATTGTCCCACTGTGTTAAGCCCACATTTGGATAATCACTGAGTACAACATACCATTTTGTATATATGTGACCAGGCATTTGCAACAATGTCCATAGACATTCCTCATAAAAAGAATACAGGGTGTAAATAACATGTCCTACACGCAACACCTCAAAGCCCTATTCCTGTACTTGGGTTGTGAGGCAATCTATGCTTGGCCTACAAAGCATGTTCAGATCCCATTCTGAAAGACCTGTTTCATATCTGCAAAACTGAAAGCAACAGAAATAAAATTCTTGATTTAGGGGCTTAAACATTAACTGCAACATAAATAGAATATGTTAGAGGGACAAGTACGTGTCTCAGAGACTAACACTCCCCTGGAATAGGATTCCCATCCATGTAAATCAGGGTTCTTCCCTAAACAACCAGTGGACAGGGAATCAGAAATTTACCCCTGGTCTGACACCTATGCCTCTTATTAACAGAGGCACAATGTAAATACTTGACTTCTCTTCCTCCGAGTTTTTATCCGGCCCTTAAAAACAATTACCCTGGGGTGTCAAATCATGTGAGATACATTTGGGAAAGCACAAACAGGCTTAAAAAGCCCCCTAGGGCAGTTAGCCTAGTAATCACCTATGAACTTATATGTTAGTTACCTTGATGATAAAGGACTGAATAACTTAACATAATAGTCAAGTAAATTATAAGTGACAGCACAGGTACTTTCCCTAGACACAATTTGAATGTTATGCATTGGCCACATACTCTTTTCACTATGGGTAATACAGCCCCCTAAAGTACAATTCCATTTCAAGAAGAAACAAAATGGTGGATGACAGTTTATGGTACTATGAAGTAGAAAACTGCCAGCTCATAATGGGAGTGAGTGATGCAAAAAATAAGTAAATATGTATGATTGATTGTGCCTGAATGTGCATGTGTGTGTGTGTGTGTGTGTGTGTGTGTGTGTGTGTGTGTGTGTGTGTGTGTGTGTGTGTGTGTGTGTGTGTGTGTGTGTGTTTGTCCATGTGCACATATGTGTAGCAGAATTAAGAAATAAAACATAAGCAATGCTGTCACAGAAAGCTGTAAATCTTACTGTGGATATTTGATTTGTTTTTCCCATCAAAGTAAGTTAAAAACTGTACTACTGAGTTGCTGTACACCTTGTTCCAGTGTGCTGATAGCAACCTCATTGCTGAATGCTCTTAAAAGAAAGGCCCCTGGATTTAATAAACACCATGTAGGAATAGTGTTATTCTTACACAGAGTGAATGGTGCCTGTGTCCACATCTCCCTCTCAGCAGTATGCCTTGCATATTAATGAAGGTGCACTACTGAGGGGGAGCCATCTACATGGATACTGAATCAGTACTAGGGGCTGTGTTACAGTGCTTGCAGATCTGTAACATGCCCCCTGCCCTCTAACAGAGCCACTTTACAATAAAGAAAGTGCCCCCGCACACTTAAATGAAAAGAATGTGAGGTTAATTTCATGTAGGGGTGTGTTAATGTATCTGTAACACACCCCCTGAATTGTGAAAGTGCTGTATGGCACTAAAACAAAAAAGTGCCCTCACACACTTATTTAATAATTTGGAAGTTTAATGTGTATTTTAATTAACGATTACTTTTTTATTACTTTCCTGCATAATTTAATCATAGTTGGGCAGGTTTGTGCAGCATGGCTCTTTGCTCAGCAGTGCTTAAACATATCAAGACGCTATATAGAAATCTATAGCTGAAATCTTCCCAGCTATGTGTGCAGTAGGTTCACAGTTCGGATACCAAGACAGACCATTCAGCCTTTACATGGGAAAGCATTTGTATATTAATTTGTATTTTATTTATTGATGTAGTTATTGATATTTGGGTGGCCATGGTGGTGCAGCGGTTAGCATTGCCGCCTCACAGCAAGAGTTTCTCAAGTTCGATCCTCGGCTGGGGCACTTTTTGTGTGGAGTCTGCATGCCCTCTCTGTGGTCGCGTGTGTTTCCTCCAGGTGCTCTGGTTTCCTCCCACATCCCAAAGACATGCTGTAGGTGGATTGGACATTCTAAATTGGCCCTAGGCGTGAGTGCATGCGTGTGTGTGCCTTCTGTGGAAGGTTGGGTGCTGGGCTGGCAACTCGACACAGTAAATCTCCACTGCCAATCATAAGCGGACAGGTGATCCACTGTGGCGACCCCTAACCAGGAAAAGCCGAAAGAAGAAGAAGATGTAGTTATTGATATTTGTGAACCAGGGTAATGTAGCTGGTCCAGGATCCCAGTGTCAATGGAGATATGTGGTGAAAACTACCATTTAAACACAAGTGACTGATACAGTACAGTCACAACCCAAGGTAATGTAATGAAAGCACATAGGGGGAGGTCATATAAAGTAAAATATATGCACTTAATAATACTGTATCAACAATGAGTAATTAATATGCAATTCTTATTTTTTAATGAAAAATCTTGTTTTCCCTTAGCTCAGTTTTGCTAAGCATTGCTAAGCCAAGCTAAGCAATGCTTAAACAGGAGCTGTCTGAGCAATACTTAGCAATGCTTTTCTCTGCTTAGCCAGTTTTAGCATTGCTAAGAAGTCACATTATAAGCATCATTCAGCTCAGCTAAGTGGATTTGCACACTGCTATGTACTGCTCAGCATTTTGCACTTTAAGTACTGCTCAACTCAGCTTACTGGGTTTGCGCACTGTTGAGTTTTGCTCAGCATTTTTAACAATGGTCCAGTGATGGCAAAAGGTGGGAATATGGCCTTATTTAAACTGCACAGGTGGGAATACAGGCAGAACCTTTTAGAGTTTGAGCCCTGTAGGAACTATGGCAGGTGCAGGAGTGGGAGCATGCTTTTGAGCTCAGTGCTGGGGCATGTTGGAGTCCATGGTCATGGCTGGGCTCCTCATTATGTACCATGATGACAGACTGCTGCAGGGCTAGTACCAGGGCTCAGAATACAAGTCTGAGGCCTGGGACCATCTGGCACATGAGCTCACCAATGCCATTGGCTTCCCCCGGACTGATGATCAGGTCCATCATCATTATGATGACCTGAAATGGAGTAAGGGGGCACTCTTGGCCCAATGGATCCAAGATGCTCAGGCCCAGAATGCCCCAGATGTTTGTAAGTATATAAAGTGGTGATTTATCAAATTGTAGTAGGAATATCTGATAGGCAAGCATGCAATAATGGTGTGTGTCCCCTCCCAGCTGCAGAGGAAAGTGCTTGTAATATTGAGGCCCACGCAGGATGACTGGTTCGGCTGCTCTGACAATGTTGTGAGCACAGATATAACTTGCAATATAGATAGTCCAAAAAATAAGAAAGTGTAATTGTCTACTGCCATTAGGTATAGTGTGTTTAAGTGTACTGAATAAATGTGTTGTTAGACCAACATTGATATAAGTGACTAAAGCCAGGTACTGTGTAATACCGATGAAGGCAGCAAACAAGCTACTACTGATGAAAGAATGCCAATACTGTAGTAATACTCTGTAGGAATGAATCTGGTAATAAAGTACACTGTGATTGTTACTGTGAAATTAATAAATAACATCCAGTCATCATCTACAGGATATGCAGTACAACTGACTTTAGAATTTTGAATGCAATAAACTACTGTGTCTTGTCATCCTAAATAAAGCTTATTCCCACAAACTGTTGTGTTTAATCTGGTCTGTTGTTGAAGAAATACAAGTGTACAGGTGCTACACAGCAAATACAGCTATGAGAGCATGAAGTCACTGAGGTTTGTCTGATAACCAGCTGTTATGCCAAACTGTAGATGTGGAGCTGTAAAACATGATACAATGAAAAGTGATATATGTTCTGCACTAAGATCTGAACCTTGAATAGTAATGTGTAATGTATTATAGTGTGTTCCCTGCAGCATTGTCTTGTGTTAACCTTTGCATTTCAGCTATATGTAGTCCTGAATGTAGGTAATGTTGATACAGGCAAGTATGAGGCTCTAATAGGAGGAGACTACAAATATATGATGTGCAAATGTGTATGGGTCGGGTATGCAACCAAGTACCCTGCTATGGTCACAGATCGCACATAGTCACATCCACTAGGGGTTAAATGTGTGCACCTGCATTCAAAGTATTAATACACAGTTCACATCTATCATGCATGACTCTCAGACATGTATGTGCAACTGTCACTGCAGTCTTCTGTGACACATCACTTATATTACAAGGTCAGACTTTATAACCAAGTGAGTTTTAGGTACAAATCAGTCAAGTAGCAGACAGCAGTGCCCCAGTAGCTCAGTGTGATAAGAAATAGATGTGTTGTTTATTTTTGCACACACAGACCATGGTTTGAATTTAGGGACTGGTACTAAGATGTGTTTACAGTTACACATAAGTAATCCTGAATATTTGTAGAAACAGTCAGGTAGTGTTAACAGATTTTTTTTCTCCACAGGGCTCACAGGTAAAGAAATGTTTGTATTAGCTGTATGAAGGGTATACTAATAAACTGTGTACAAATATTCAAGTGTCCAACCCCATGCCTACAAATGACATCTGAATAGCTATATACACCATGCACTCTTCCTAATTCATGTCTCTCAAGTGTCACGCTGTCACAGCTAGTGATCACTGTTGCCAAGAACCTTGCACACAGATATAAATCCAGTAGAAGTATGCCATTAGCACATTCACACAACATCAGTGCAGGGTACACCTTGTTAGTCATACACGTAACCCTGACATGTGCCCCATACATCTGCTGTGGTTTGTGTTGCACTGTTATTATAAGGCAAAAGGTTGGCCATAGCTCTCAAACTCTTACAGACAGACATCTGGACAGGCCCATATATAACAGTCAGACACAGGCCAAGACCTGGGGCCAGGCTCTTAATATTGCTCTTCCAAACGTACACAGTTGGTAGAACAGTTTTGTATTGCATTGCATTTACTTATGGGTATGACATCTGCATCTCAATTGTCTGTCATTGCTGTTTTCACATCAACCTTTATTGATTTGCCCATAGTTTGGCAGGCAAATGCAATGTTATGACAAGCAGAACAGATATATGAGGCATATGTGTGGACATTTTGTGACGCTCTATCATTCAGGGGTATGGATGGTGCCCACTGACTTGTTGTCAGTACTGACACAATGACGTGGCAGCCTTTATATCCTGGCACTCGACTGACTTGTCACAACCTGCTGTTCTACTAGGCACTGTGTAGGTTACTCAGACCTGTGTACTGTCCATATGTGTGGCCCCCTGTCTCTCCATTGTCCAGCTTTCCTGCAGTAGCAAATATTGAGTTCTGGCCTGTGTGTACAACTCCTACCATTGGTGTAGCTGACATGTAAAAGAGTTGCCACGGCCAGTAATGAACCATGGACCTTGACAACTGCAGTACTATACTTAGACCACTAAGTCACAACAGCCACCAGTAAGTGCTGTCTGCTTGCTGACACTATTAACCACAAGCATACATAGCACATTATCCCCTGCATATTGTAGAAATGGAACAAGTTATCAAGTTGATTGTGACAGCCCTGGGAATGTGTGGCCTGCTGCTATCACCTTACAGATATAAATGTTACTGCATTTCTATGTTAACACAGGTGTGTTGAGGGGGGAGGGGGTATACCTGTCAACTGCACACATCTTCACAGACAGTGCAGGTTTTTATCTCATATTTTGGGTCCATTTTTCATAAAATTGTGGTTGTGTGGCAAATAATAGTGAAATCATTAAAACCTGAATTTAGAAAGTAATGACAGACATTTGAGTTTTAGACTTCTTGACCTTCAGAGAATTCATGCTACTCAAACAGTTGTTCTATCAACTTTCTATGTTTGTAAAAGCAATATTTATGACTTGTCCCTGTTTTGGGCATTTGCCCCACATTTTCTTATGGCTTTGTACACATTTCTTGCTATAAGAGGATTAGAGCTATGTATGGGACTCCAGCATTGATGTCCATGCATTTGTCCATTGACCCCACTATTTGTAAGTCCCTCACATAGTGCAGTGGATTTTGCTGGCTTAGAGCGTACTGCATATTGTGGGTCAACCAGTATTTAGGTGAGAGTTCCTGTTGTCCCACATAACTGTCCATTGTCTGCTGCTATCCTGGTAACCCACTCCATTCCCAGGCATACATGCAGCAATACCATACATATGCTACCACAGTCTAATACCCCATTCATTTATTGTTAATAAGAGTGACTTACCTTGTGCCAGCAGCAGTTGAGAAGATATTGCTTCAGGGCTGACTCTGGCAGATGCAGGCAGTACATAGCCTATACATGGTAAGGTATCGGTAGTGTGATGTGGCTGGCATCCATTTTACTGTGTGTATGTAAGTCAAAGTGAGGTGTCAGTCCCTGGGCCCCTAGGGTGTCAGTGTATGTGCTATGTGTTGCCTCTTTGCCAAGCCCAGGGTGTACTGGGCATGCCTACAACTGCCTACAGGGACAGGCTGACGGGTTTCCTCCTCAGAATCCCCCTGTGCCTGTGGGGACCTTGGCAATGGTGGGGGGCTGTGTCCCCCTTCCCTGTGATGTTCCTGCCACAGCTGTTTCCGCAGGATCATATTATGTAGCATGGCAAATACTATGAACATGTGTGCACATGTGGCTGGAGAGTACTGCAGGGCTCTGCCAGATATGTCAAAGCAGCGGAACCATGACTTGGGCAGCCCAAACACATCCTCTACAATGTTTCTAGTTTGTGCATGTGCCTTATTATGGCATTCTTCAGTGGGTGTGTGTGCATTTCTGATAGGTATCATCATCCACGGTTATACCCCACTAGATGGCAGTATGGGATGTCCCTCCTGGCAAATGCCTGGTACAGCTCTGAGGCATGCCAGATGTGGGAGTCATGATAACTACCAGGGCTGCCAGCACACACATTCATGATAATGCCCTGGGCACTGCACACAACCTGGCATTTGATGGAGTGATATCTCTTGCAGTTGACCTAGACACTACCCTCCACATCAGGTGGTGCTTTGATGTGCACATGAGTGCAGTCTATGGCACCCAGTACCTATGGGTAGTGTGCTACATGGTGGAAGCAATGCATATTGGTAGTCCTCTCCTCAGGGGTGTTGGGGAAATAAATGTGTTCACTGGCATGTGTTAGCATGACATCCAGGAACTGGTGGAGTACCCTGCATATGGATGCCTGTGAGATCCCCATGATGTCCCCAGTAGGTCTTTGGAAATTACCTGTAGCAAGTATTCTTAAGGCTACACATATGTTTGTTTCCAATGAGATGGGTTCCTCTCTGTTGGCTCTGGGTCTGAGGTGAGGGCAGCAGAGCTCAGTGAGTTGCTGTAATATGCCCCTGTCCACCCTGTAGTGCTCTACTATATCCAGCTCATGTAGTGGGCCTGAACACTCTATTCCTCCTCAGTCTTGGCCTATTGTCAGCATCATCCTCATCACTGCCATGAGCCTGTAGCACATATATATGTAACAAAGCCACAGCAGCCCCTATCATGTTATCAGTTAAAATTCCCAAGTGTGTACAACAGTGGTGCAGAGTATGTGGGAAAAATCAGACTGAAGGGTGTCCGCATACTTTATACTGGTGTGCTGCAGATGCAGCCTGTGTGATTGGCTGTCTATGATACATTCCACCTGCCAGTTACATTATCGAGGGGTTTGAATGGGCCACTGTGAGTGACAGAGGGCTTACTAGTCATTTAGAGTTGATTGCCTTTTCTCAGATATTTCCTTTTATTTTTATTTTTTTTTCAATTTCCTCTATTTCTAAGCCCTGCGATGCTCTGCCACACACCTCTGCTTAGCTGTGCTTAGCTGAGCACAAACATGAGTTGCTGAGCTCCAATGTGCTTGCACAAACCATGACACACACCCTTTTCATGTCAGCTGCCTTTCCTGCCTACATTACCACTTCATAGCCCTTACACAGGTAGGTACCTGTGGACATGGTTACCCATTTTGCTATTCAATAAACTTAGCTCATTTACATACACCTATTTGCGTATACCCTAGTTACTGCACTACACCAGAGCCTATATCCTTAGCAACCACTATAACCTGCCATTGTATGACTCTACCTACTAGCCAGTAGAATGGGAAACCTCAATATACCTTTATATCTCATATTTTGCTATTTTAATTTTTATTTTATGATCTATTATGTTAGTGCATCACTGGGCACCTCTTAAACATGTCATATGTGTTAAAAAAATTTAATTTTTCATTAATTGCATCACTTTTAAATGTCAATGGCCATAGTTTTGGCCATTGGCATGCCTACTGAACCTAATACATGTTTTTATTTGAGTTGTCACAGCCCCATTTTTATTTTTACATTCCGGTACATGGTTAGTAATGGCGTACATTTTTCCTGCAAACACGGCTCCTACATGGATGCCTGTCTCCTTCCTGGAGCACAGATTCACCTCATTTGCATGTTTTTCACCAGAAAGTGAGATGACTTACATTATGCCATTGCCTCCATGTTGGAACAGTGCTGGGAGGCTTGTGCACGTCCCCAGCCTTGTTTCCTGGATCGTTTGGCCTCCTTATTTTGTGTTCGGTCCATGGCACTATTCTTACACAGAGAATCGCTCCGTGTAGGGTTTATTAAATTACACCCAGGAACTTTTTGGTCAATATTCACATGAGGCCAGTGGTATCTAGGTCAAGGTAGTAAATGAAGTTCTGCAGGAACAGACATAGTTGGTGTCTATATGAATATTCGTAAAGAGTAGTAAACATAAAATACACAACAGACGATTACATAAATTGGGCAACACAGGCAGTGAAACTGATTCCATGAAAGGAAACTCAAAGGAGGGTTTGAAATCAGTCTCAAATGGCATCTGACCAGAAGTTTTTTTTTTTTTTATGTATTTATTTATTGTTTGTTGACTGGAGTAGTCCTACTAGGCTAGTCACTTCTTTCCAGAGAAGACCTGATGTGGTAGTTAAACATATGCAGCTGCATGTGTGTATAAGAAGGATTATATGATAGAGTTTTATTCAGTCATGAAGGAGTTAGTCCTCCAAATCTGCCTGGTGAGTGTCTGGCTGCCACATCATACATAAGGTAAAAGATGAAAAGGAACTACAGAGAGAGAGAGGGGGGGTGGGGGCGCATTGAGGTTTGTGGTCTATAAGAGGATTCCAAAAGAAAAGATTTAGAAGGAGTGTCTTAGTACTGGAAAGGCCCTGGAAGGCATTTCTTTACCCTGTACTGGAGGAAGTAGTGCCAAGTATCTGACTTTCACTGAGAATGCAGACATGCAAAGATTGCCACGTGGTGGTTCTTCTAAAATGGGAGTGTCAATAGGAATGTTGAAATAGGTGGTTTCTGAAAAATGAAAATAAAATAACAAGATTTTTTTGTATAAAGTAGTTTTCTTACCTGGACCAATGAATAAGATTTCCAAATAAAATAGATAGTAAGCTGAAGTACTGAAACTTATCTTCTGAGTAGTTACTAAAAGGTCAGTTAAGACAAGCCAAAAAAACATGTGAGGCTTTTCTGTCACATTTAGAAAAGACAATACATCAACTGGGAAAACAGCAACAAGAAGTGGTACTAGAACCTGGAAAACAGAAGAAAAGTTGTATTTAGACTCAAGCCAAGATTGTAGGTTTACAGAATGGTAAATATAACATATTAAGGAGATTTGTGGACATTTAACATTGTTCTATGTTTAAAAGAAAATTGCCAAGATGTACAGACTGAAAGGCAGTTCCTGACTTACCCCTAAATTTTCACAATATATACAGAAACTAAGTTGCACAGTGTCAGTACTATCAATGCTATTATCTAATGCAGATGAAAAATATTTGCAGGTAGGTAGATTCTCATGCAATTATTCAGTATGTATTTTACTCTGTCCTAAATGAGGTGCTGAATTGTCATCCTTGCTAAAAACAATGGTTTTTGGAAATATGTCTGTGCAAATTTTTTGGATGTAATCTTTTGACAATGAAATGATGTGATGATTTGGCAATTAAATGTACTAGTTTGCATTTGACACATGCAAAATACTGGGCTAGATGCAATAAAAGGAATAACACGAACAGTAGGAACGTTCAAACTTTAAATAAAACCAGGCAAAGCTTTCGGGTTTCTCCTTCTTCAGTGCATGTAAAACCATTTTCAACCGAGACATTTAAATAGTTAAAACTAACAAATATGTGAAACAGCCAACCAATAAATTTCAAACAATATAACCAAACATTTAAAATTAATTAATACATCTTGTTAGTAAAAAATTAATGTAGCATTATTTGTTTCTTGTGCAATACTGGTTCCAAACGTATAGCATTCTTCAAACCAGGAAATACATCTGCATTTAAAACCCATGCTAGTTCTATATTTCCTAACTTATTATTTGCATCACCACCAGTATTAATATGATAAAGGAATTTTTAAATGTGGAGACTAATATGACACATAAGAAAATTGAGAACATCTGTATCTTGATAGATATTATTTTAAAGAATAATATCTTTTTGTTCAATGGAAAACCTTATTTGCAGGTATCAAGTGTTTCCATGGCTACGCCTATGCCTAACACCTATGCCAATTTAGTGCTTAGCCAATGCGAGAAACAATATATTTAAAAGGATGATACTTATGTATGTTAATAGTAATCTTTTATTCTATAAGAGATTTGTGGACAACTGCTTCTTGATTTGGAACGGTGATGAAAGTAGCCTGAAACAATTTCTTGAATATTTAGGAAGTAGTACTGAATTTCTAAGGTTTAAACTGGAGTAGTAAATAACAGTGATTAACTATTTGGATATAAGGCTAGAAAAGAGAGGGAAGGGTATAGAAACCTGTGTATACAAGAAACCATTAAAAAAACATAGATACACACAAAGAAATAGGATGCATGCCCCACATGTATTTAGGGGCATTGTAAAAAGTCAGTTTATAACAGTAAATAGGTTGAACACTGATGATGTAAACAACAAAAGAACACATGGAAGAAATAGCAATGGAATTTATTGATCGGAGATATGAGACAGATATGAGACAGATATGGTTTACAAAATTATGAATGAAGTTATAGATAACAGGCAAGTTAATATGGCCCCATTTTTTTTTTTAGTTCTAATGGAGGGAATGTACCAGTTTTGAACACAACAGGAACAGGAATACAAGAAAATAAGCTAAGATATGTGTTGGCATTTAATAATAGAACTAGAGACGTAGAAAGAATAATTAGAAAAAATTGAATATTCTGTTAACTATGCCAGAGATAAAATAGATAATTAGTGAATGACTTATGTTAGCATATAGGAATGAAAAAATCTCAAGAGAAGATTATGTTACAAAGATTTGAAGGTAAAAATGAGGCTAATTTGAGGAAGGGTACATAACCTTGCTTAAATTGTAGCTCTTGTAGGGATATCGTAAGTGATACAAATTTTGTTCATTCTGTAACTAAAATAAAATATATATATTTGATTGATATGCTTGTTGCAACACCACTCAAATAATATATTTAGCCACCTGCACTCAATGTTCAAGTTTTTATATAGGAAAACGTAATAGAAGGTTGAAAGACCGTATTATAGAACATAAAGCAGAGATAAAGAGAAGTGTTGAAAATAATGCTTTGGCTAAACATGTATTAGAAAAAGGTATAAATCATTAGTTTAAGTTTAGGGCTATTAGAATATTACAAAAAAATAATAGAGATGGTGGTGCAAATAATAAGTTAGAAAATATAGAACTAGCATGGATTTTAAAACTAAATGTAGATGTATTTCCTGGTATGAACAATGCTACAAGTTTGAAACCAGTATTGCACAAGAAACAAATGATGCTACATTAATTTTTCACTAACTAGATGTATTAATTCATTTTAAATGTTTGGTTATATTGTTTGAAATTGATTGGTTGGCTGTGTCACATGTTTGCTAGTTTTAACTATTTAAATGTGTCAGTTGAAAATAGTTTTATATGCACTGAAGAAGGCGAAACATGAAAGCTTTGCCTTGTCTTATTAAAAGTTTGAACTTTCCTACTGTTTGTGTTATTCCTTTGGTTGTACCCAAACTCAAACGTGGTTTGTTGCAGTTTCTTCTTTTTGCCTTGGTTTCTAAATTCAATAAAGCCTACACGGCTCATTAAAACATGGTAGTGTGCTGATTTGTATTCAGTAAATATTGTGGCATGCTAATTACAGGATAAGCAGCTTCATTGTATGCTAATCAACTAATCTAAGATGGAGGAGTTATTCAACAGCTATAAAGCAATCATATACATGCAGTGCAGGTTTTGGCCTCGAACTGCAAAACCTATTGGAATACAGCCACGGAAATCACTCTGTGCAAAAAGAATATTAGGGGTTGCTGCTACTCTTTTGCATCTGTATGTGCAGCAGGCCCAAGATTATGCTGCTGCTGCTAATAGACTTCGGCCAAGAAGGAGAAGGGTGTTTAGACCCCGTTTACATTTTCATGGTCTGCATGAGGTGGAAATAGTAGAGCACTACAGTATAGATAGAGGAACTTTGAAATCTCTTTGATCTCTTTGATCTTTTTTAATTTGATACTTTGATACGGGAACTTTGAAATCTCTGTCATCTTCATCTGAGAGCAGGGGCAAACTGAGGGGAGCCAATACCTGTGGAGACTAAGGTATGTGTAGCACTTAGAATATTAGCTACAGGAACACTCCAGAGACCAACAAGGGACATGCTGGAGTGTGTCACAGGCATCAGCATCCAGGATCCTATATCAGTTCCTGAATGCTATGTTACAGCATGCCAGTGGCTACATACATTTTCCCCATACCCCCGAGGACAGAGCTACAATTATGTCAGATTTTTACACTGTAGCACATTTCCCTGAAGTCTTGGATGCCATAGGCTGCAAACACATTGAGATCAAAGCACCACCTGGGGAACAGGGAAGGGTATACATAGACAGAAAGAGTTTCCACTGCATTAACTGCCAGGTTGTGTGTAATGCTAAGGAAATTATCCTGAATATGTGTTCTGCAATCCCAGCAATTACTACAACTCCCATATCTTGTTCAACTCTCAGATCTAACAGAGGTTTTCTAGGGGGGATATCCCACGGGGTCATTTATTGGGTGATACAAGGTATGCACTCAAACCATGGCTGATGACAACCATCAGAAATGCACACCCACCACCCACTCACTGAAGAATACTATAATGAGGCACACACGCAAACAAGAAATATCATAGCGTGTGTATTTGGGCTGCTGAAGTCATGGTTCCAGTGCTTAGATTCATCGGAGGGTCCCTCCAGTATGAGCCCTGTACTCGAGCTGAAATTTTCACTGTTTGCACTATCCTTCACAATATTATCTTGAGAAAACAGCTTCAAGGGGAAGGGTTACACATACCACCACCACTGGCAAGGTCACCACAGCCACACATAGGTGAGGAGTTAGAGGGGGGACCACCAGCTACTGTGGGTGTAGGTAGATGTAGGCATGCACAATATGCCCTTACCCTGGCCAAAATGTAATGAATAGCACACATACTCACCACCTAAGGGGTACAACTTTAATCATATGCATATACATGCACTAAAATTGATGCAAGGCAATTCTCACAACCTTAACTTATCCATGTAATGGCTGTATACTGCTAGCATCACACAGAGCCAGTCCCAAATTAAACATGTGTAACTGCAGGGCTATCAAGGTAAGTGTTGAACGTGGAACAGGAAAATAAATGGCTAAGAGCACAAATGAATGGCATATACTTACATACTGTTACTTGCTAACGTTCCTAAGCAGAAGGTGTGTGAGTTTTACAGCAATGTCATCAATATGTAACAGGACTGACTTATTTCAATCGATGTCTGTTGTTTATTAACTAATTGGTCTCATGCACAATATAAAAACCTGTAAGAAAGCAGTACAATTTTCAAAAGAACATCACAAACACATATACACTAAGCACTCAGTCAGCTATGCACAGTGTGCATCAGAAAAGACTTGTGTATCCCTGAATCCAAAAGATAGAAACAAGCAGATGGCACAGTTATTATTTACACAGGGTGTTGTTTGGGGGTGCAGAAGGCCAAGGCTTACACAAAAGGTAGTGAGTACATGTGAGTAAGAAAGGCAGCCAGATGCTTAGATAATTATCAAATGGTCAATAAGACAGAATGAGCTACAAGCCTCAGGAATGACCCATGTACCTGTTATGTGTATGTGCCTTATGGGTGCTCAAGGTGAATCATGTGTGAGTGTCTGCAAGAACACAGCCAAGCTCTGTTCTATGTCTATATCCTGGTAAGTCAGACAGGTGTGAGCTGTGCATGGTAGAGTTAACTGTTCATCACTGTCACCCCCGTCCATGAGAACGGGCTCTGCCAGGAGTGGCACTGGCATGTCCATGCCCATGATCAGATGTGATGGTGCTACCCAAACATGACTGATGTCTGCTGGATGAGCTCTTCTCATGAGTACACCCAGGACCAGAACCCTGTGACCTACCACATCTGGCTGTGGACACATCAGCCACTGATGGAGCAGTAGACGCATTGTCACCATGGGAGCATGATCAGGCATGGCCACATTGGCTAACAGCAGATAGTACTGCTGACCTACATCCACATGGATGCTGTCCCCCTCCCAGCAGATTTTCCATCACAGACACTGCCTGTTCCATTGTGTCATTCATCCAATCCATTGAATAGGCCACACAGCTGAGGCAGTCATGCATGTCAACCTGTGCCACATCTTCAACCCTAAGTATATCCTCAGAGGACCTAGTGGAACATTCCTGTGCCTCCACAACTGCCATAAACATACACTGAATGGCACATAATGGCCCACTAGGATCAGGTGGAGGGTGGACAGCATTCCTCCTATGAGCACCGGTAACAACCCTCCTGTGTGACAACTTGCCCACACTTTGGCTATAGACAGATTCAACCAGCACTGAAGCCACAGTAACCACACTATCCTGATTAAGTGTCTCTCTCTCTCTCCACCTGTCCATTTCTTGAGGGCTCGGTAGAATAGGTATGCATAGGCATAATAACTGTGTCTGATGGAAATCCAGGGGATGGCTTAATGTCAACCTCAGTGCCAGATTCAACCTCTGCAACCCCCAACTGTCAGAGACAATCAATACTCTGAGATCAGGTAGTAAGAATCAGAGACATCGATATTCTGACATCAGGTGGTAAGAATCATTCACTTCCACTGTTAGGATCACTTTTGATAATAAGCAAAAAACACAAGAGAAGAGAATTAATGCTACACTAAATATTAAAACAATTTATATGATAAACTAACACTGGTCTCACTATCTCAGATAGTACAGCAATAGAGACGCTCATTACACCCACCTCATATATACAGATAAACACATATATCTGACAAATGGTCATCAATAAGCCAAAAATATTGTTTTGCTTACCATGTGCAGATGACTCTATGTTTTGCAGGGAAGATGGTCCTGGAAGAAATGAAGCAAGGGAATTACACAAATTAAACATCTCAATGGGGGTAACACAGGGGCACAGTGAGTACACAATTATCTACATGTCCCATAAGATACTTTTAACTGAAAGCTGGCTGACATGTCCATGAGCAGCCTGTGTGCAAAGTCCACCCACAGCCCATGTGTAATCAACAACTGTGTCATATACATCTATTAAGTTATAAATAGGTACAGTAAAAAAATCCCCCATGAAGTATTAGTCAAATATGTATATTTTACTATGCAGCAAATGTAGAACTTGCCATATGTGAGCTCACCTGGATGCTACTCCTGTGACACAATTATCCTCCAAGACACATCATCAGCACCAACATCAAGCACATGTTGGTGTGCCGTTTCCAATGAGCTGTCTGGATCTCTGACATTGGACAGGAATTCTTCACTTGATGTCAATAGGGGCTCAGTAGCAGCACCCCCCACCCTGTAACCAGCTGTTCATGAGCAATTGCAGCTGCCCTCCTCTGGTCAGATGAAATCATATCAGTGACCTGATCATAAGTCCTAGTGCAACCCCCTACTGCATTGACATCATTCATTAATTGGTTACAAACCTGCATTCTGGCAGCCATATCCACACATCCTCTCTCAACCAGAAATGTGCCATGGCGCCTGAATGCCTGCACTATCACATAATTTTCTGAGTCACTGAAAGGGGAGTTACATGAATTTATATGCTTGGGTGCCATAATCTTAAGTGACATAAAACTGAGCAGGTTAAAATTCATAAATATCACCTAACTAAAATCTTTAGCACTGGAAACACATTTCAGTTATTAAAACTGAAGGTTATGTGGTTGTCCCATCACACCCTCACACATAAACCAATGTTTGTTCAAACCAAGGAATACCACTTTGGTAATGTGTTGTTTCAAACTGAAATATCAGGAAGCATACATATTTTCAAGAGAAAAGCACTTGAAACACACTTTTGTTCTGGCAACCCACAAATGGTAGGTGGCTTCCCCACCCCCAAAACAACAAACAAATGAAGATTTGTACAAACCAAGGAATACCACATAATTAGATTGCTATATATACATTCAACACAGTTAATAGAATGTATACACATTTACAACAGAAAACTCAATTATGAATGCCAGTCAATGCTCACTGTGCCCATCACTCTCCTGGAGGTGGCCTCGGGCCATCTCAGAAGTATAACACCATTTCTCTGCAATAACATAGAAGGTTATAAAATAACAATTTTAACAATAACATGTATGATGAAAGTTAATAACCGGTCTATCTGAGAAATATAAATGTTAACCAAAAATGCCTGTGCTAACAGTAAACTATAAGAAATGCATACAGATAAAAGTTCAATTTTCTCCTGGATATATAAATTGCTTTCTAAATGTTACAGAATGTAGAATGTACTTGAAGAATACAAGCATCGCTTAACAAATTAGAAGCCTTCTCTGTAGATAAATCAAAATGAATAGCATTCTTCTGTTTTGTCCATATACACAAATTTCCTCACCTTCCCTAGTAACGTAAAGTTCCCTAGTAACACGATTATCTTTTTATAGTGTAGAATCAGGCTTCTGAGCATGGAGGAGATGCAAATGAGATGTGAACTTATTAGAATTGCTAAATACCAGACGTTTGACTTTGTGTAGTAGATGTGAATATGGTGTAGGCTCTACAACACTGTTAGTTGCTAATGGATTGCAACTGTGAATGATTAGTGGGAGAGAGAAGAAAGATACAACAGCAATTCAGTCTACTTTCCCTGCAGTGGGTGTGTCACTCAGGATATACTTAGAACGTGTAGAAGTAACTTTAGCAGGCTTGTAACTGGAACTAAACAGCACGCATTTATCGTTTATGTTCAGTAGCAGACAAACTCTCCTGCCTGTGCTGGTAAATGTTTTTCACTGTCATGTACATTTTATCATAAAGTTAAATGAGAATGAAACAAAATGCACTGCAGAATGCATGTCTGACATTATAGCAGACATAAGGGAAGAATAAACACAATACAAAGAAAAGACAGTGCTGCAGTTGTGCAAAGATATTCATAAATGGTTGTGTGATCACTCATTGCACTGACTATCTAAGCATTACATGTACAACCAACTGAGACTGTACAAGAGTATGTCCTGTTAATACTGAAGAGGAAATGGGAATTGCTTGTATGCAAATGACTTGCTTTCCTGCTGCAAAGCTGTCTGTGTCAAGGACAGATAACACACTCTCACCATGTTTTTTAGTTTTATTAGTAGGATAGTTCAAATCCACAGCTGTGTAAAATTATGTAATGTGTTAGAATGTTTTCTTTTAACTATTAATATTTGTGTGGTGCTCTGCTTAGCTCAAATATGGTGAAAAGCATCAGTATTTAAAATGTAATATCAGCTTGGATGAAATAGACAGCATAAATTACAGCTGTGACTGAACTGTGTGTGTAGCACACCATGTAAAGACGTTCAGACATACAGGACATCAGATAATTAGACCATAGTTCAAATCCCACATTTTTTAACCATAAATGATATTAAGAATTTTTTTGCAAAGAATATGTTTTGTTGCCTTTGCCTGTCTTGTTTGTGCATTGCTCCCCTGTGCACCATCATTATTTACAGCTACAGACAAAAAAGATACACTGTTACTTGCAAAAAAGATACAATGTTACATGATTCACCTTACTGTGTGCTCATACATAGCACCTGCAGACAAAAATGATGTATTGTAAATTGATAAATTGAAACATTGTTATTTGTTCCGCCTTCCTGTATGCAAACACAATAAGCTACATTGCACAGTGGTCAGCACTCTGGACAATAATGAGTGTAAAAAAATACACCTGTTGCCTAGCTCTCCCTGTGGCAACAGCTGTATGTTTATGGCCACAATACAGGTGAGCCAGACTTCTAATCCAGCATACTCCAAATTTGATTAATGCTGTTCCACTTAAATTGATATAAAAATAACAATATAGAGATAATTATACATAACAATATCTATGTATAGCAGTTGATATCATGCAAAATATATGTGAATGAGGTATCCTGAAAATTATGTTTCTATAAATAAAAACTGTTTTTCTGCCAATCAATAGACTTCATACGTTACTGATAGTCATTAACACAACTCACATAACACAAGTATAGCTGGAAAACAGAATGTATTGTGTGGTCAGACTCAGAACTGAGAAATCTAACCTGAAAGTAATACAAGTATATGCATTTCCAGTATATTGTCACATATTACTCCTGCATCATGAGAATGCATAAACTAGGACCTTGTCAGGTGATACACATACGAAGTTACCTGGAGTGTAGCACCCTTACTCTTTAATGTGTCTATATAATTAATGAGCATACCTGCCAAACCCTCCTCTGTGGCAATGAGGAAAAAACACCCATATGGAAGAATATATGTTCTCTATTTTACATAGGTTTGAATCCCACATTGTGCAAACTACTTTTATCAGTGTGTAAGGCCCCACAAAATGAGCATCAAGTCATAAAATGTATATCCCTCCAATTCATATCTTAAAAGCCAAGTCATTTTACAGGCATAGCAGCAGACAAGCCATAAATTAATGCCGACTGTCACAGGACCCTTCTTATTTCATAAACTGCCTTCCTCTTTGTTTGGCAATGTTCCTCTCCATGCACCATCCCTCATATGTAGTTGGCATAGCTATGCAGGCTTGTGCACTTGCCAAAAAATGTGATATCACAAACTGGAAGGAAAACACATTAACTGTTGTTGGATGACCTGTGCAGACATAGCAGGAGCTGGCAAAGATGGTGCCCAATTCAGGGCTCAAATATGGGGTGTAGAGGAGTCAAGAATACTTATTGCAATTCTTGTAAAGTGCTACTACTGTAGGCCGCTGCAGGAGGACTATACCAGGTCTCGATATAAATATGAGGCTTGGAACAGTCTAACCAAGGCTGTCTCCAGTGCAACCCACATTCTACACACTGGAGAGCAATGCAGACATCATTATAACAACCTGAAATGGTGCAAGCAGGAACAACTCAACCAGTGGCTGTATGAATTTAGGATTGCTGACATCCTGCAGTTGTGTAAGTATATGGATAAAGATACTTTAACATGTACAGAAAGCTGTAGATAGCAAAGACTGATATGCATATTTTTTCTATTTTTCTTTCCTTATTTATTTTTCAGCTGCTCAGGAGATTTCAGCAAACAGGAAGGCCCATGCTGAATTCTTAGAAAGATTCTAAGAAGCAAGAGATATGTATACAGCACAAATTAATGTTATTTTATTAAAATCACTGAGCTTCCATATATTACTACCAAATTAAGCATGCATATCTTAACTGTACAAGCAAACATGCATGCTTCATTCTGTAGCTCATGGTAATTGTAGGAGTTAAATGTAATAGTGTATTCAGATGTTGTGGGTTCATATCCCACAAGTAACAAATACTTACTAATAAAAAATATTTAATATTAATTTCAACAAAATTGGCGTAAATGCCATGATGTTAACAATCTGTATTATTTTTAAAAGTATATGTGCAATATATGCATATTGCAAGTATTATTTGGAATAATTGTCAGTCCAGTTTTGGATTTTCAAAAGTATAGTTAACATAAAGGCAACAATATATTTTATTGTACTAAATTATTGTGACATATAATTGTTCTAATTACCTTTTTTATGTTTTTCTCTTATCCCACCCCTTATCTCTCTTTTTCATTTGCATATGTGTGATCACACCATTTTGATGTCATAGTTTTCCAACAACCAACAAAATGATTGCTAGCACAGGGAGGTGGGCAAACTTCTGTGGCTCAGCCGCCACCCCTCCAACAGCTGCCACACCAAAGCTCAGCACATCTGGGATGCAGCCTGGCAATACTGTCTATGCAGCCCCTGCACTACCTGTACCCTCAACAGTGGTACCCGCTGGCAGGGGCAGCTTGTGCCATCGGACTGCCGGACTGCAGCTCCCTCAACAAGAAAAGGAAAAAAGAAAAAAAAGTACTTTTTTTTAATTTTTATTGTCTGTCTTTCATCTCTGTCAGCCGGCTGCTTGCATATGCCAACTGACAAGTATGCGCACTGTCGAATTCTGGGTTGCGGCGGTTTTAAAAAAATATTTTTTTTTTTCTCTTTCTACTTGGAGCTGCAGTCCGGAGAGCCAGTTAAGGAATTAGGGTGATGCCCAGCAGTCTATGCGGTTCCAAACCGCATAGAATTGGAAGGGGTTCGGACTGCCACATCTGCAGGCACGTACATGATGTGGATGGGCTAAATGGCTGCTGGTTGGTTCTTGCTCTCTTCCCGGGCTTTATGTGCTGGGAAAAGAGTGAGAAGCAAACAGTTGCAGCCAGTTTTGATTGTGGACTTGGCCTTGAGGATTTATTTGACTAAGTGCTGGATTTTTTTATTGCTTGGCGTTCGCTGGCTGAAAGAAGTACTTTCTTTTTTTCTTTAACTTTGGTGGTATGTATATTGTCAGTTTACTCAGTTACCATAGTACCCAGTGCATCAAATTATATATCCATGTAAAGACATCATCCACTATATAATTGCTGAATAGATGACTTACCCTTGTGCTGCGAGGCAAATTAAGGCCTCCTATCAGACTCTTCTACTGTCAATCTGACTGGTAATGTCAACATTCTAATTAATATATTAAGTGGTGGGATAGACGATGGCTTTCTAACATAATTACATGAAAAATAAGTTTTATTTTCAATTTGGCTGAGAAATCAACAATTGATTACATTTCTAAACTAGTCTACCTTCTTGCAGTTCCAGCACTGTAAAAGGAGTGAGATATAATAATCTTTGTTTACTACAAAGGAAGTATTTGACCTGGCTTTTCATTTTTTTTCTTTGCCAACTGTGAAGTAGTTTAAGTCTATGTATTTGTTCATTTATTTGTCCACCTACCTCTCTTTCCCTGTCCCTCTCTGTACGTTTACATGTGTTGCTAAATATTTTGCAGGAGCTTGTGTGGGTGACCCAGTGCTGTAATGAGTGATTCAGTAGTATTCCTGTCAGGAAAAGTGGAATTTATGTGCTGGTTGCATCAAAGCAACACTTAATGAGTCTTGATTTGACAAGTATCTTGCACTCATGCATGACAGATCTGCTAGCATTTCATTACCTTGGTCACTATATGACAATGCCAGACACAGGATTAGATGCCTGATAAATCTGTCAATCACTGTCTATCATCTCTCGACGACTATCTTTCAGAGCACCAGTCAAAAAATAGCTTTTGCTTTTTAGTTATTTATATGAGACTGTCTATAAGAATTTTTATGTGTGTGTGTGTGTGTGTGTGTGTGTGTGTGTGTGTGTGTGTGTGTGTGTGTGTGTGTGTGTGTGTGTGTGTGTGTGTGTGTAAAATGCCCCAGTTGCTTCATGGTGGTGGGTAGAGAATAAGGCTTGAACCCTGTACCTTGGGTCCAAGTGACAAAACCTGAATTCCCTACCCACCACCATTTCTAAAACATTTGCAGATTTTTGCCTCATATTTGTTCTGTTCCTCATAAAATCTGTGGTTTCTGTATTTTTGTTACTTAAAACAGACAGTGGTGCAGTGGTAGCAGTGTTGCCTGCCAGCTATGGGTTGTCTGGTTTGATTTTTGGCTGGGGTGCCTTCTGTGTGGAGTCTGCATGTTCTCCATGGATTTGCTCTGGTGTCCTCAGTGGATATCTGTCCCTAATTTTTGGACTGTATTCCCCCATTATTGGCTTCGTCTAGTTTTTTTGTGCCAAGGTTGAGAGCTATGGATAACTGAACTCACTGAATATGTTTGGGGGCTGTATTCTCCCATTATTGGCTTTGTTCAGGTGTTTTGTGTTAAGATGTTGACAGCTATGGTGAGAACTGAATTCACTAAATGGTAGCCATTTAAGTTTCAGTCTTCCTTTCTTTCATAAAAATAGATGATTTGGCATAGTGGTATGTTAGTCTGGCTGTTTTGCACAGGGACCTGGGTTCAATACTTGGCAGTGAAATGTATGGTGGTAACATAGCATTTTATTCTAGCAACTTTCCAACATTATACAAGCAATGTTTAAAATGTGTCCCTGGTTTTGGGGATTTTGCCCCCCCCCCCAAATAAATTTTGGCTTTGTCCATATTTCTTGTGCTGCAAAGTTCAGAGATACAGCTGAGTGTCAAGTAGATTTTACAAGGAGCTGAGAGCTACAGGAGAACAAAAGTTTAATGCTGCTTATGGCAAGTCTGCTTGTATTGTAAATAGCACAACAGGTAATATCCTTGCTTTTGATGCAGAAGGCTGTGGGTTCTACTTCCACAGTAGGTAGATCCATTTCTGATACTGTACTCTGTTGTAAAGGGGATGGATGCTGTAGTCCTCTTTGGCAAAGATACCTAGTAACTATGAACCTGTTGTCAGTTTGCCATCCATTCCTTATTGCGATATTACTAGCATTATAATTTTCTTAATGCAACATAAGCAATTTATTCCTGAAGGGCAACAGGCACTTTATTTGTAGATAAAACAATGACATATAAAGTTGTTTGCTAGCAGTAACCTCTTCATTAGTAAACAGATTTCTTTAATGTGGAATTATTTAGATGGCTTTTACTACTTCAGAGATCGTGCATATTTACTGATACTGGTGGACTGTTAAAGTCCGAGTAGACTTTTATGATGGAAATGTTCTGAATTGGGCAGTTAACTGTACTGTATTGTACAAGGAATATAATTTAATACAGTCAGGAAGGTATATCAAATAACATGTGCATGTTTCATGTTCAAGGGGCCTATGATTTGAAAACAGCCCAAAATTAATCTATCTGACACTGGCAAACTGTATTTTCTTTGAATGTGGGTTTCAATGCTATTTCAATGAATGTGAGTTTCAAGGGCAGAGATGATTTAATGCTAAGTCTATTTTCATTGTGAGACTGCATTGCTTTGTTTAGCAGATATCTATTAGGGTTTATGCTGTAAAATATAAAATAAAACTTTCAAATGAAATCCATATCATCGCAGAAGTAAAGCAGTATGCACATTACAGTGTTTATGGCAAATGGGGCAAAATAACCAAGGAATGGGACATTGGAATGGCTGCAGGGGGGATGCTCCATTTGACCATGATTTTGTGAGGGGGGAAAGGGCAGCAAACTCAGACAGCCCCGGCTAAACTATACCTCTCAACTGTTCAGAATTTTGCAGGATGAATAGATTTTTGCTTCTTATTTTTGGTTTGTTCCTCATAAAATTTGTGATTTTCTGCTAAATCATTTAGGAATGAAGCCACTAAATAATGACAGACATTGAGTTTCAGACATCATAACCTTCAGAAAAATGCATGTTAAAGCAAGACCTGTTATTCTATCAACTGTCTTAAGTTTATACAAGAACAATTTTTAGTACTGTTTGCATGTTACCCCAATATATTTGGCCTTGTCCAGATTTCCTGCATTAAGAGGTTGAGAGGTACGTGCAAATAAATTGGTTTATAGAATTAGGAATATCCAAACCTCTCAACTGTCCCCAATTTTGGCTCAAAATGTTGCTCTCCCCCTAATAATCCAATGTTGCTCTCCCCCTAATAATCCCTCTGCAAAAGGGCAATTTTGGAAGAAAATGTGGAGGGTTTACAATTATAAATAACTGTAATGATCAGAGTTATAGATTGCTTTTATTTCAGAAATGCATGTAGATGACCTTATTTTGTTAGCTGCTCAAGTTAACAGTACTAATTTTATAAAGGTGTCCCTTCTTTGGCAGGTTCTCAGCTGTATTGTGTAGCAATTTTATATTTTTGCATAACATTTTTGGTCTGTTTTTCATAAAATTGTGTTTTTCTGACAAATTAGTAGCAAATCATTAAGGACTGAAGTTAGAAATAATGACAGACATTTGAGTTTCAGATTTTATACCTTCAAAAATTCATACTAATGCAAGATCTACTACTATTCTATTATCTTTCTAAGTTTATAAGAGCAATATTTAAACATTGCCTTTATTTTTGGGCCTGTGTTCCACTTCTATGTATGGCTTTGTCCAGATGTCTTGCTCTGAGGTTGAGAGATATGAGTGTCAGAGCCATCACAGTCAGCCAGAAACATTTCAAATTGTGACATACTTATTGCACCCCACTCCCCCATGTTGTGGCTCTGGATGTGTCCAAGCAAGGCAAGGAGCAGTTATGCAGTGTAAGTGTGCAGAGTATTCCCCCATCCAAGGTAGACCACAAGTACAGCCGTGGCTTTTCATCTGTCCTTGATTTTGCAGAATGTTCTGGTTTTCTGTCATATTTTTATACTGTTGATTTATGCTTCTTATTATTCAGAAAATGCATGCTGTTCCAGTGCCCTGTTGCTCTTTATTAAAGTAGCAATGCTTTATTGACCATCAGGTAAGCTTGTCGGAGATTGTAAGATGCAAGTAAGCTTTAATAAGCATACTGTTAAAGAATTACCAACATTGAAAGCCTTTTCATTGTTGCCAATCAGAGGATTTTTACATAACTAGATAACGTATAAGCCTTAGGTATTGAAATGCATATGACAGTATTTGAAATAAAGGACAGGATTACAGTATTTTCAGAAGCTCATTACATTTGTTGGGGACTTGCAGTTATCTTTGCAGGCTTTACCCTTAAACTAAACAGAATGCCAATCTATCATGTGTGGTTCATAACTTGTGCAGTAATCCTTTAAGCAATTAATCTTGAGCTTATTTCTTGTTCGCTGTTCATTTTTTACTTTGATCATGTGTTCCCCATGAAACAAGTAGATAGTTGTTGCCAGGCAGCAGGTCCTTTTTGGATAAGAAACATTTTTACAAGTGGGGGTATCACAGAGATTGTTACTTTCAGTATGTTACTTGGTAATTTTATAAAGCCGAATATAAATTATAATTAGAACTGCAGTGCATGGAGAAGTGGTTTGAGTTGTGTACTGCTTGTTTTTCTTATACTTGATTTTGACTGGCATTCCAGTAATGTATTTAAAAAGTAATTTATTTTTTCATGCCTCACAACCTTTGCGTTTCCATCTAGATATTAAGTAAGTTGTCATGTAACCAATGCATTGAAATATTTTTTCTTCTACACTTCATTTTGTCTTGATTGTACTCTTGTAATGACAGTTTGGCACCCAGGGCAGCATATTTAATTAAAGTTCCAGTTGTTGTGGGGTTGAGCATAGCTCCACCCCTTTGTAGTTGGCCACACCCCTTCCCATTGGCCCCACCCATTCAGCTGTCTCCTGCAGCCCCCCTTTAATTTAAAGTCACCAGCCGCCACTGCCCACTGGGAGTATTGGTGGAGGTAGAGAATTCAACATCTGCCAGGCATGCTGCATGAGGTCTTGGAAAGTATCATTGGTGCATGCCTCAGGAGTGTGGAGAAGTTGCTTGTGGGAATGCAGAGAAAACCCAAATGTCAAGCAATCCAACAGTAAGCTGGAGAAGGGTACAGTGATGACAGTTCTGAGAGTGAGGACTAGACTCTCACTGTCCCCATGCTTGACAAGCATGTGCCGCTGATGTCCCTTCCCTATTCCTAATCATGGTGTCCCACAACCTCTTGTGTCCCTCACCATCCCTGTGTATGTCTTGTTTGTCCTGTTTATTTGCACCTGCTTCATCACCTACCCTACTGACGTAACCCTGACATTACTATATCCCTTCTCCAACATTCCTCTCTTTTTAAAATAAATTAAAAAACTAGACAGCTGTCCCACAAAAAACATTTCCCACACTCAGCTCTTCACTTCACACATGTGTCTTCTTGACACTCTTGATTTGGTCCAATTGGCTATTCAACATGATTGTGTTGTTATCACCCATCTGTGTTGTGGTGACAGTCCAAATTCATTCAATTTTCTGTCAATATTCATATTACACAGTTGAAAAAATGGATAGCTAAAGTTCTTTCCTAATTACCTCCAGAAAATTCCTATATTGCTTCCCCTTTGTTCTTTCCCCTGGTTGCCCCTCATTTTACCACTTTTCTACCTACCTCAGTTTCACACTGGTCAAAAAATAGAATCACACAAAACACATGTGGCAGAAATGTCTCCTAATAAACCCTTTCACCTTTTGTACTCTGTGTTTGTGTGGAGTTTGGCATTGCACACCAATGCTAAGTGACGGTGAATGGCTTTTCATGTCTAATGACATTGGCCACAATAGTGCAGTTACCTCCACATAATTCTGTTTAACCTCACTGTGCCAAATGAACACAGAGTTAAAGTAGAGTAAAGGCAATACTTTGAAACATATATTCCATATATTCCATGTTGGTGTGAATGACCTGAGACATACCTCCCTGGACTACATGAAAAGAGACATGGAGGAGCTCTCCAATCATGTAGCCCAGGCAGGTATGACCCTAGCCCTGAGTAGCATCCTGCCATCACCCAGAATGATACTACAGTACAAGGACAAAATGATTGATTTCAACAATTGGCTAAGCTTCTGGTGTCATTCTAAGGGGATCCAGTATCTGTCTGCCTGGGATGATCTGAGCGACAGACCATGATGCTTTGCCAGAGATGCCCTGCACCTGTCGCCCTTGGGATTCCAGTTACTGGCTAAGGCTCTTGCCACCCCTATAGTGCCTTTTTTAGGCAAGGTTCAAATGACAAATTCACCACCATAACAGGTACAAGAAAGCAAAATCTGAGGGTAATGCTACTCAATGCTAGAAGTCTAAACCTCAAAATGCATTCAATCGAGGCACTCCTTAAAATGGAGAACATTGACATCTGTGCAGTGACAGTGACCTGGTTTAAGGCTCCAGAGAGCACCTCTGCATTACCAGGCTATAATTCATACCACAACTTTCGGCCACCTAACCTGGACCGAAACACTAAAGGTGGAGGCGTGTCCATATTCATTAAGAATATCCACACCTCCAGGCTAGTTGCTCAGCATAATGCATCCAAGATTATTCAAGTGCAACTAACTCTGGGCAAGACCACAATCCAAATTGTAACTTGCTACTGATCCCCCATCATGCCCCAGAATTCCCACTCCTCATTTCTTGATACACTGAAAAATATTAGGGTACAACCCAACACCATAATAATGGGCAATTTCAACTACCCTATGATTAACTGGGAAAACTACTCATGTACCAACTCTTGTGCTAATTTTCTGGAATTTATAAATTCCAATGCCTTGGATCAACTTATACACACCCCCACCAGGGGCAGCAATATCCTAGACCTGGTCATTACCAACATGGGTGACCAGTGTTCCACACCAGAGGTTAATTCCTCGTTGGTCAGATCCGACCACAAGCTAATCAGCCTAGACATCCACATCCCACCCCCACTCCCATTAGGGAAACCACTATAAACAAATTCTCCAAAGCCAACTTCACACTTCTTAAGACAGAAGTGGCAAACCTCACGACACCCATGCAGACAGACAATAGAGGTACGACTGCTGAATCCTACACAAATGCACTTTATAAGCACTTACACAAGTGCATGGATCATGCTATCCCTAACAGAACCAATGTGCTATCCTCCAAAAAAAGGAAGCCAATTTGGTGGTCTCCTGCCATAAACAAACTCTACAACAGAAGAAAGAAACTGTTGTAAAAAAAAAAGAGCAAAATCCCATGACTAGAAGAACTCCCTGGTCAGCCTCAGTAAGAAGCTGAGATCCCTCATAAAATCCTCCAAAGCTACTTATGAAAACAAAAGCGACACTGATTCTAAAGACAGCCACAAAGCATTCTATAGCTATGTCAAGAATCTCAATGGCAACACTCAGATCTGCTCTGAGTTACAGCACAATGGCACTACATATACAGAACCAACTGATATTGCCAACATCCTGGCAGATAGGTTCAGTGCTAACTTTACCCCCCACACCCCCTAAAGGGCCCATCTCTATACCAAAAGAATGCAAAGTTCCTGTAATTACAGCTGCACAGGTAAAAAACACACTATACAAAGCCAAGAACACAGTATCCATGTGACTTGACAACATCCCAGGCTGCGTTCTACATGAACTACAGAATGAACTGGCACTCCACCTAAGCACCATGTTCAATCATAGCCTAACCTCAGGCTTTGTGCCCACTGAATGGTGCACAGCAATGGTTATCCCACTCCACAAAGGGGGAGCCACCATGGACCCTGGGATCTAGCTCCCCATTAGCTTAATGAGCCTGGTCTCCCAGGCCATGGAAAGTATCATCATGGATCTTATAAACAAAGACACTGGTAATCTCCAAACTCTGGACCCCACCCAGTTTGGGTTTGTAAAAGGCAGATCATGTCTCCTAAACCTGATTGACTTCTTTGAAGCAGTCACCAAAGCCATAGACAAGGGTAAGGTGGTTCACACAGCCTATCTAGATCTTGCCAAGGCTTTTGACACCATTCCCTACTCTGGAATTATAGATAAACTCACTAATCTAGGTATAAATTCCTATGTCACAAGATGGGTTGCCAACTGGCTCACTGACAGAACCCACACTGTGAAAGTAGTAGACTCCAAATCCAACTTCAGACCAGTGACAAGTGGAGTACCACAGGGTTCAGTCCTGGGTCCTCTCCTGTTTGGTATCTACTTTTTCTGAAGTACAGGCTAACACAGAATGTCTTTGGCTAATGAAGTTCACAGATGACTGCAAACTAGGAGCCATAATTGAAACTTCTAATGATGTGGACATCCTACAAAAGGGCCTCACTGAGACAGATGCCTGGTGTCAAAGCCATGGCCTCAAGCTCAATGCCAAAAAAGTGCATTGCCATCCCCTTTGGTAAAGATTCTGTACCCATGAGCTACCACATAGGTGGTAGTCTACTTAACACTGAAAGTGTGATAAGAGAGCTTGGGACACAGGTGTACAGTAGTCTCTCCTTTGATAATCACATCGCCACAGTAGTCAGGAAATCCTTCTATGTGGCACACATCATTATAAAAGGTTTCTCATCCAGGAAAAAAGAGGTCATTGTTCCCTCTACTCATCACTCATTCAACCCATTATAGAGTACAACCCTCCTTTTGGTATGTACCTCACAAGACATGTACAACAACTGGAAAGGCCGCAAAAATACCTCACAAAGAGGATTACTGGCATCAAACAGATGCCCTACTCAGACCGTCTCAAAAAACTCCATCTTTACTCCATCACATATCGCCTACTCAGAGGCGATCTCTGCCTAACATACAAAGCTATGTCAAACCCAGACCTGTTGGACATGCTCCACTTAAAGAAATCCCAATCCCTCTGAGCTACACGATTCAGGGACCTAAACCTTGTCACCACAGTAAACAGAACATGCTGGAAGGATAGATACCTATTCCAGAGACTTCCCATACTCTGGAACAAACTACCTATCTATATCAAACAAAGCTCCCCATTAGCACTCTTTAAGAAAAATCTTGATGATTGGATGGAAATAGGAAATTCACCCTGGGGATCACCTCTATGGCTCTGCATGACAGGGTAACAGGAAAATAATTTTCTTGGGTGGCAAATGTCAGGGTAGCTTTTTGGTTAGGCTTGTATAGGCCTAGGTCTGATAGCCTAGTACCTATCTATGAACCTATAAACCTAACAGTTGTTTAGACTGATGAATAAATAAAAATTAAAATTCATATGTGCACTGTTGACATACATCACTTGACTGTTGTTTATTTTTATACAGTACCTCACTGTAGCCATTGCTTCTCACATTTGCAGGAGTTATCACTGTGATGCCCCTTCAATGGCCCAGCAATCAAGGAGCCTCAGTCCTCACCACTAACACCAGTGAGGGGCATCCATATAGGGAAATGATAATAAATACACACACAGTAAAGTACAATTTCCCTTAACAGCACATAGAGATCACAGTCAGTCTGGGGTTGGTTTCTCCCTTTCTCTCCAGGTCCCCAGTAAGACTTTCCACTGGCACAGCTATAGGGTCGAGATCTCAGCCTAGTGGGCAAGCAAAAACCTCCAGCACCCTCTCTGCCAACCAGTGCTACATGTCCCTTCCCAAGTAGCTCACACATACACTTTGAGATAAGAGTTATATACAACCATGCAGACATTCCTGGGGAAGGCTGGCACAGGTTCTCCAGCTGTACCCCTTTTACCCAGACTATACGGTAGAAATCACTGCCACCACCCAGCTAATATTCATCAGCTACTCAAAGGCCCTTATTAAAAGGTTTCCAATTATTACTGTGCAATATTATTATCCAAATGGTAAGTGTGACTGAACAGCAAAGCTTATTTACAGTGAGTTGGTACAGTATCATTATATACATGCAATGTACTCTTAGAGCTTAAATTATCTCTACACAAAACAGCCGCAGCTGAAAGGTTTAAAAATATTCAATAATAAATAATAAAAACACAAGTCAATACTTCTTACTACGCAGTGTTAGTCAAGAGTTCAGAGATCACAGAGAAATGTTTAAAATAATACAGTAGAAAAGTTCTGATATCACAGAAAAACAAACTAGTCTAATCTTCCTATTTCCTAGCTATATCTAAGAAAAACACTAAAGTCTAAGATCCTACTTACATATAGATAAAGTCAGTGCTGGTTTTGTTGGATGCTCTCATTTTTTCTGTCCTTAAATTGATAACACAGTACCACGGATTCATTTCAGATTACATCATTTTTTTCTGGTTTCCATGCTAAAAGACTCTCAGAAGTTAATAACCCCTTTGATCTTGCAGCTGGTCAGGAACCATAGTAATAAAACAAATTATACATTCAAATTCTAGCCATTAACTCTGGCCTCAAAGTAATAGGCAGAATTCCTTCATCCAGACATATCGGCTTCAAGATTTGAAATCAAAGAATTGACTTGTCAGCTTTGTTACAGCAGAGTGCACTGTTGTTACATTTTTGCAGTTCCACATTTAACACCATTTTCCCATTTAAGAGAACAAGCCTGTGGCTTATATTAATGTTTACAAATGACAGAATTATCTCCAAAATTCTATCTGGCTAGGCTGGCAGCCTTCGCCTATCTTCACACCCCCCCCCCCCCAGAGAACTCAAGCTAGTTTTTCAAGTGACCCCTGAAAAATGCTGCTTGAGAAGGTTATTTCTATCTGAGTATATCTTACCCCATTCCCTGTCTTGAGAGCCCATCTGCATTGGAATTGCTAATCTCACTGCAGTGCTGCACTGACATGTCATATGCTTGTAGCCCTAGGCTCCCTCTTAGCAACTTAGCATTTTGCTGGCTGGCTTTGTTTAACCATGTTAGGGGATTGTGTTCCATCACTACAGTGAATTTTCTTCCATACAGATAAGACTGAAGTTTCTGCAGATCCCACACTATCGCTAGACAATCCTTTTCTACAGCTGTATAGCATTCCTCCCTGGGTTGGAGCCTACAACTGAGAAAACTACTGGGTGCTCCCTCTGAAGAAATCTGGCTAAGTACAGCCCCCACCCCATGGATCAAAGCATCCACCTGCACAACAAATTATTTGCTGTAATCTTGACTGGCTACACATGGGGTCTTCCCAAAGCTTCCTTAAGCTCCTGAAATGCCTGCTCACAGGCTGTGGTTCCCACTACTTTATCTGGCCTTTTCTTCCTTGTCAGTTCTGTGAGGGGAGCAGCTATGGTACTATAACTAGGGACGAACTTTCTGTAGTACCTTGCTGTCCCTAAGAATTCCCTCACCTGCTTTTTGGTAACAGGTGCAGGCCATGCCTGAATGGCTTCTACGTTGGCAGGTTCTGGCCTGATCTTACCACTCCCCACTCTATGTCTCAGGTAGGAGACCTCTGCCATACCCACCTGACATTTGCTGGGCTTAATGGTCAACCCTGTCCTCTGTAGTCTGCACAGCACCTCTCTGACATGCTGAAGGTGCTTTTTCCATGAATGGCTGTATTTGGCAATATTATCTAGGTAAGCAAGGCAAACCCTCCTGCTCCTGCTAAGATATGATCTACCAGCCTCTGGAAAGTTGCGGGGGCATTCTTCATCCCAAAGGACTTATTTTTGAACTCATACAAGTCAAAAGGAGTCACAAAGGCTGACCTCTCTAGCACAGGGAGTGAAGGGCACCTGCCAGTAACCCTTGGTAAGATCAATGGTTGTAAGATACTGAGCCCTCCCCAGCTGCTCTAGGGCATCATCTGTCCTAAGCATGGGGTAAGCATCTGACTCTGTGTGACCATTTAATTTCCTGTAGTCCACAGAGAACCTGGTGCTGCCATCCTTCTTTGGCACCAGCACCACTGGGGAGGCCCAGGGACTATTGGACTCTTGAATCACCCCTAGTTCCAACATCTCCTGTATCTCCTCCCTCAGAGTCTGTTTTACTGTCTCAGGCACCCTATAAGGGGCCTGCCTAATAGGCCTTTGGAGCCCTGTATCCACCTGGTGCTGCACCAGGTGGGTGCACCCTGGTTTCCCAGTGAACATATCCCCAAACTCCTGTAACACTGATTGGATTTCTTGAACCTGGGTATGAGATATCTGCAGGGACATTGCTACCCCTTCCTCTAAGGTATCAGTCCGAACCTCACTGAGGAGATCAGTCACCAGATCTCCCTCAGACTCCTCCTGCAATCTACTGCAAATGCTCAGCATAAGGGTCTCCCTATCATGGTAAGATTTCATGATGTTAACATGGTACAATTTGTGCCCCCTGCCTCCTGCCTAGCACTTCCACCATGTAGTTAACATCACTTACCTTTTGTACCACATTGTAGGGTCCCTCCCAAGCTACTAGCAGCTTGTTGTGTCTGACAGGAATGAGAACCATTACCTGCTGCCCTACAGCATACTCTCTAGCTTGAGAATTCCTGTCATACCATTCCTTTTTCTGTTGTTGGTCTTCTTCCAGGTTCTCCTGGGCCAAGCCGATGAGTTCCCTGAGCCTTGTCCTGAGGCTTAGGACATATGCCACAACAGACTCTTTGTGAGGTTCACACTCACCTTCCCACTCATCTCAAATTAAATCTAGAGGTTCTCTCACCCTGTGCCATACAGCAACTCAAAGGGTGAAAAATCTGAGGTTTCCTGGGGAACATTTCTGTAAGCAAATAACAGATGGAGCAAATACTTGTCCCGCTCCATCTTAAACAGGTCTGCAAATGCCCGTAGCATGGACTTGATTATAGTTTAACCTTTCAACCAGACCATTATTCTGGGGATGGTAGGGGGTGGTCATCAGGTGCTTCACCCCACAGTACTTCCACAGACAAGCCAGTAGGTCTGACATGAAATTGGCACCTCAATCAGTCAGTATTTCATTTGGGAAACCTACCCTGCTTAAAATCTCTAACAAAGCATTTGCCACATTTTCTGCCTCAATGGAGGACAGAACCACTGCCTCATGGTATCTTGTAGCATAATCTGCTACCACTAGGATATACCTTTTCCCTGTGGAACTCGGGGTACTCAGAGGCCACACAATATCCATAGCTACTTTTTGCAATTAATCTTCAATCATAGGCAAAGGCATCAAAGGAGATCTCACCTTGTCCCCTGCCTTGCCTACTTTTTGGCACTGCTCACAGGTCCTGCAGTACCCTGTTATATCTCTGGAAATTCCAGGAAAATAGAAGTTCTGCATAATATGTTTCTTAGTACATTTTATGCCCATATGACCTGCAAAGGGAATATCATGGACTATGAATAGAAGCGCCAGACGGTAGGGTCTAGACACTACCAACTCATGTATTCTCTCACCTTCTAGCCATCCCTCAGGGGTCCACTCTCTATACAGTAACCCATTGTCCCAGTATACAAATTCCCCCTTCCCTTGAGAATCAGGTGCCTTCCTAGCTACCTGCCTCAGGTCTGCAATGTAGGGTCTGAGAGCTGAGCCTGTCTCAACTCTCTCTTTGTAACCCTTCCCAACTCCCCTTCCACAGGAAGTCTGGCATCCTCTGACAGTGGTGCCTCACTGTCAGCCTGGGTACTACTACTCACCTCTACCTTTGCAGTCCCTCTATCTAAGGGAACATCAGTACCCACAAGCAGCTGTGGCTCATCTTCAGTTTCACTACTACAGAGTAGCTCCTTCCCTGAAGTAGCCACCCCACCAGTCCTGGCAGCAGGTATGCAGTCTGTCTGGGTCTCCCCCAGGCTACCAAACCCACATGCTTGTCTCCTAGCCTGACTGCATGTAACTGCATAAGCACATGGTACTCCCTCATCCAAATCTTTCCCTATCAGGACATCTGCAGGATGGTAGTTCAGTACCCCTGTTGTCTCAAGACAACCTACTATTGGCATTTTGTCTTTCCCACTTACTGGCTCCCTCACCTTTTGTTCCCCAGCTTGTCTCCATGGACATCTGCATGTCACATGGCCCCACTGGTTGCATTCAAAACATTTAACCCCAGGTCCTGGACATCTACTTGGACTAGTGGCTTCCCCTGCTACTGGTAGATTCTGTTGGAAAGGTCTGTGCTGCCCACCATGGGTTCCTTTAGACCCATGAGCAGTACTGGGGGTCCCTTTCTTGAGCAGGGATGCCCTGCTTGCTAAGTATAGGTCTCCCTTCTTCCCCATCTCATCTAAAGTAGTATATTGTTTATCAGCTAAGCAGATCCTCATGCCCAGAGGCAAAGTGCTAAGGACTTGTTCCCTCACCAAAAGGTCTGCCAGCCCTTCAAAAGTGGTGACCTGGCATCCAGTCACCCACCTATGAAAATAAGTGCTCCGTTCAGCAACATGTTCACACACACTTTCATCTGCCTTGTGTCTATGCTCATGAAACTTTTTCCTATAGGTTTCAGGTGTTAGCTTGAAAAATTCTAACAAGCAATTCTTAACAACAATGTAATTAAAACAATCAATATCAGACATTTTAGACAACACAGTTACAGATTTACCATGGAGAAAGGGGGTCAGGAACTGTGCCCAGAGCCTTTGGTCAACATCATACTGTTTATATACCCTCTCAAACATATGAATGAAACTATCAAAATTATCACCTTCTTTAAGCTGTGGAAGAAATTTACTGACCTTTTGTGCTTCTGGGATCCAGTTACTCCCTTCCACATTACTTGCATGACTCTGGCAAAGACTCAGCATCTCCTTGTCATGTTGCCTCTACCTCTCCTTTTCCTCAGCTACCAGGCATAGCAGTTTCTTATTATCCTCAGTCTGCAAACATCACAGTTTTTCCTGGTCCTCTCTATCTAGATGCCTCAGTCTCTCAGCTGCTTCGGTTTCCAAATGCCTGGCCTCCAACTCAAGTCTCTTTATCTCCAGATGGATTTTTAAGTCCTCTGCAGGAAGGTTGAGCTGACCATTATCTGAGTGTGGTACGTCTCCACTGCCAGTCTGATCGTCCTCCTGGTTGCTGTTTTCTGATGCAGCTGTGACCAAAGCTGAAATCATGTTTGCCTTAGTCAGGTTTCCATGCACCAGTCCCCTAGCCTGACACATCTCAGCCAAATGGCTCATTGTCAGCTTTCCATACTCCTCTGTTGACATGTTGCCTCCACTCCCTCACTAACTATGCTAACAAAAGAAATAAAACAATTGTTATCTGAACTCTTGAGTATTCACTGTGTGGCTGATTTAGAGTACAAAAAAAACCTTCAGTGATCATTGTGCACAAGCTACAGGAATTCAGTCTAGCCACACCACTACAAGCAAATTAGTACTTACTGACCAATTAATATGTGCTGTGGAAATCCCACCACTGCCAAACAATTAATATGTGATGCCGTGCACTGGCCCGGCAATCAAGAAGCCTCAATCCTCACCCCTAACACCAGTGAGGGGTGTCCATATAAGGAAAGGATAATAAATACACACACAGTAAAGTACAATTTCCCTTAAGAGCACACAGAGTTAGCAGTCAGTCTGGGGCTGGTTTCTCCCTTTCTCTCCAGATCTCCAATAAGACTCCCCATTGGCACAGCAGGTCTATATAAGAACATTGAAGTTTCAAAACTTCGAATGTTCTAATATCAACCCCTATTCAGCGAAATCTGAAAACATTGAACATATAGAACAGCAATTTTTTTCCTAGGGGGAAAAATGTGCTGTTCCAAAACACATACACACAACACAAGCACACCAAAAAAACAGCAATCCACACACATACACCTAAAATCTTACACCTAACCCTACACTAAACTATACACACAGACCACTAACTATCCACTTACCTTAACCCAAACCCTAACCCTATGGTCCATCACTATCGCACACGCACCTCACTCGCACCCTAACTCACCTACCCTGCCCTAAGCCTCACATCCACACAATTGCACACTTACATGACCCGCGACCTAACCCTAACTCACCTAGCCACCCTAACACTCACGTCCACACAATCGCACATATACCTAACCCATGCCCTAAACTTAACTCACCTGACCTGCCCTAACCCTCACATCCACACAATCGCACACATACCTAACCCGCAACCTATCCCTAACAAACCTAACTTGCACTCAATCCCACACTTACCTGAACCTGGCCCATAACTTTCCACCACAGCGCTGAAAATACTGAAGCAACAGAAACAGATAACCAAATTTTTCCCTAGGAAAAAAATTGTTTTTCTTTTGCTTCGATATTTTCAGCTTTCGCTGAACAGGGGTCGATATTAGAACATTCAAAGTTTTGAAACTTCGATGTTCTAATATAGACCCGGCACAGCTATAGGTTCCAGATCTCAGCCTAGTGTGCAAGCTAAAACCTCCAGCACCCTCTCTGTCCAATCAGTGCTTTGTGCCCTGCCCAAGTAGCTCTCACACACACACACACACACACACACACACACACACACACACACACACACATACACACACACTTTAATATAAGCATTATATACAACCACACAGACACTCCTATGGAGGCTGGCACAGGTTCTCCAGCTGGGCCCCTTTTACCCAGACTGTACGGCAGAAATCACTGCCACCATCCAGCTAATATTCATCAGCTACTCAAAGGCCCTTATTAAAGGATGTCCAATTATTACTGTGCAATATTATTATCCAAATGGTAAGTGTGACTGAACAGCAAAGCTTATTTGGAGTGAGTTGGTACAGTATCACTATATACATGCAATGTACTCTTAGAGCTTAAATTATCTCTGCACAAACCAGCCACAGTTGAAAGGTTTAAAATATTTAATAATAAATAATAAAAACACGAGACAATACTTCTTACTGCACAGTGCTAGTCAATGGTTCAGAGATCACAGAGAAATGTTTAAAATAATGCAGTAGAAAAGTTTTGACATCACAGAAAAATAAACTTGTCTAATCTTCCTATTTCCTAGCTATATCTAGGAGAAACACTAAAGTCTAAGATCCTACTTACATATAGGTACAGGCAGTGCTGGTGATGTGAGATGTTCTCAAGACAAATGCTCTAATGCTCTCCTTCTTTCTGTCCTTAAATTGATAACACAGTACCACTGATTCATTTCAGATTACATATTTTTTTTCTGGTTCCCAATCTAACAGACTCTTAGAGGTTAATAGCCCCTTTGATCTTGCAGCTGGTCAGAGCAATAAAAGAATTATGCATGCAAATTCTAGCCATTAACTCTGGCCTCAAAACAATAAACAAAATTCCTTCATCCAGACATATCGGCTCCGAGTGTTGACATCAAAGAATTGACTTGTCAGCTTTGTTACAGCAGAGTGCACTGTTGTTACATTTTTGCAGTTCCACACTTAATACCATTTTTCCCATTTAAGAGAACATGCCTGTGGCTTACATTAATATTTACAAATGACAGAATTATCTCCAAAATTCTATCTGGCTAGGCTGGCAGCCTTTACCTATCTTCACAATCACATTTACCTATGTAATGCCTTCCTGACACAGTTTGTAAAAAAAATTAGATCGAGGTGGATTTGAACAGTGTGTCATCTATGCTCTGAACATAAGCTCATTGCTCTTATACCTGCTACCACAGGGAAACCTAGGCAGCAGGTGAATTTCTTGCACTCAGTATTGTCCAAAATGCTGAGGCCACTCCTCACCACTTAGCGTGTTTGCATGAAGGTGAACCAATAGACATAGTACTAATCTCCCATTTAAGCAGTGAACTGCATTTGCTCTTTGCATATCTCTGTGCAAATGGGGAGGGCAATAGCAACAGTTCTTAATGTCATAAAAGTTATAACACATTTCCAGTGTAAACTACAATATGAACATCATAGTGTCTGCCAGCTATTTCTCCCATATCATATATGCATACCTACTTCTCAAGTTCAAGTTGTATTCATTAAATGTGAATATAACATGTGCACTTTCCCATAATTTAGACAAGCCAATTGATTTGTAGTGCACTATGTAAAAAGGTGTTTTATTACCTAATTATTCTTCATGCCATCAAAAGTCATTTAAAAACACAACCAAAGGGAAGGGGCTTGTTAATGACTGAACACATATTTTCTCAGACACATGTGCGTCCTGTACCCATGCAGTTGAAAATGGATATGTCAGTAATAGGTGAAATGTCAACTACACTACAAAAATAAATAGCATAACTGCACTGGTACATTATTTAAAACTTTATACTGACAATAGACATTGAAATTGTCTTACACATGTCTTAATCAATTCATCACACATACATCAACACTCGCATCCATACTGATCACAAAATATGTTTGTGTGTGTGTGTGTGTGTGTGTGTGTGTGTGTGTGTGTGTGTGTGTGTGTGTGTGTGTGTGTGTGTGTGTGTGTGTGTGTGTGTTACTAAAAGTATGTAATTTACACAAGATAGTGAGAAACAGTGAGAAACAGGTACATGTATGTCTCAGTTCTGCAACATGCATTCTTGACAAATTATTGCATATAGTTTAAGAAGATAACTTTTAACGTATATCTGCACATTTTAACCAAGATAGAAAATCCAAAATCCACACTCTGCACACAACTCTCATAACATGATATGTTACCTGCATCATATAATGATGTTGTCATCTATAAAGACCACTATGACAAGGAAAACTCATAATTTTATGATGGTGCAAATTAACTAATCTGTTCTGTGGATGGGAACAAAATAGTTTGGCAGCGGTTCATTTAACACAACAGCCAAACTGTATGTGTCTGTCAGTTTAATTTCTCCAAGACTTTTAGATTTTTAATACCATGATGGGAATGGACCCTATTCCTAAGTCAACGTATAATTAAAGTTCATGACATTAGTATTGTTTAAATCTTTGTTGTTAGCTAGAAGTGCTCTTCGCAGCACCTGCAATGTGCCCAGAATTGACTCCTTCTACAATTTATAGGGAGTTACATGCACTGGTAGCATATCTAAATGCAACTGTAAATTCTTTTTTATTAGAAGTATTGCTCCTACTACTATTGGAATTCTCTGGTATCTTTCTTCCACATTCCCCTCATTTCTTCCTGAAAATCCTGACTTTGTCTCTCCCTGCCTGTAAGACACTGTAGTCACTGAGTGTAGCAATTTCAATGACCAATGCTAATTTTGTCTTTTTTTCATGGATTACTATATCTGGTTTTCTCTCATCTATGATTTGAACTGTGGCAATGGGTGATCCCATGTGATATAAATTTCATAATTTTGTGGCTCATGTTTCCAGTCCTTCTCAGCTACTACAGTATTATAACGTTTGCACAATTAACAATGCAACAGTCATGTCATATTATTATACCTTTCAGTACACAGTCATTGTGCCATTAATGTATCACACCCAGCAACACAATTCATGTCTGTTTCCAATTCTGTTTTACTAAACATGCATTTGTCTGTTTCTCCCTCATATTCAATGGACTTTGTAAACCAACGTGTTCATAATCAACTATCCTGAGCCACCAATATTAACCTTTCATCTTTTGGTTTAAATTCACCTCTCCTTAACCATTTCTGTGTTTGGTCATGATTGACCTGAGGTTGTTCCAAGAGTTTTCTGTACTTGCAAATATATTTATTCATTTTCCACATTTCTTGTCTTTTCAAATGATCCTTCTTCACCTTATATACTTTTTTTTGACACATTCAGTTGCTGCCTAAATTTTATCTACTTCTGGTTTGATTTCCATATCCACTTGACACAGATATTTTTTCTGCTAAATTAAGCAGGAAAGCATCTTGGACTTATTCACATCATGTTTTAAAATGTTCACTATGTTTGGATCTTGTGAGGTCAGCAGATAAGTATGCAGTCCTACAACTGTGGATCTATACATGTAATCACTTTCGGGGAGGCACATACCTCCTTCAGGATGTGGAATTTATAATCTTGGTATACACTGATTTTTATAAATAATTTGATAAGCATGAAGCATTTTTATTCTTTTTCTGACCAACTAATCCAGTACCTTTTGAAGCCTGTCAACCACTCCAAAACTGTAGATTCATCCCGAAGACCAAATTGGTTTTTAGCCTGGACTTTGTTCCTAGACATCAGAACTGTTTTCAATATTAATTTTAGTTTTCTAAAATATTCCTTACTAAGTTTTATTTGCATTTGTTCATGTTTTATTGTTTATCCTTCATCAGTTCCCAGCTATTTTGCACTTCCTCTTGCTCAAGTTCTTTTCTATAACATTCAAATCAATTCCAGCGATACTACTCTCCTTTGCTTGATGTTTTCAAATTCCAAATGATTCCAAAGACATGCATCTGGAGCATTTCTCCCCGGGCCTCCGCTGAAAACAGGCTCTGTAGAACCTAGTCGGACTTTCCCGGTCAACAAATGATAAATAAAAATAAATAAATAAAATAAATAAAATAAAATTTATATAATCTATCCATTTGTTGTGTGTAGTCAGAAGAGCATGAGTCTGTATCCTGCTGTTATCAATCAAGTCTCATGGAGAAGAAACATTTTTTACAGTTGTACAGAACCACACAGCTATTTCATACAGGTCTCCCAATATTTTCTCTGAAACATACACTGATGATGTCATCTGCTATAAAGTGTTCTGCAACAATATAAAAGTCAGATTTATGTTGTGGTGCGTGTGTTACGTACTCTGTTCTCTAGCTTGTGTAACTAATTAGGGGTTCTAATTTCATGGCAATCAACTTTTGTTTGTGAGTAGTCACATGAGCATGAGTCTGTGGCACTTGTGTTTAGTTCCGTAGCTACTGTAACTAGTTAGGTAGGGGGTTTGATCTCACTGCAGTCAACTTGTGTCAGTAGTCAGAAGAGCACTTGTCTGTATCCTACTATCAGCAATCATGTCTCATGAAGAACAAACAATTTTACAGTTGTATATACCTGCACAGCCATTTCATACAGGCCTCCCAACATTGTTTTCCAAATATACAGTGATGATGTCATCTGCTATAAAGTGTTCTGCAACAGTGTTAAAGTTAGACTTGTGCAGTGCTGCTTGCATTAGGTACTGTGCACTTTAGTTTGTATAACTAGTTAGGTATGGGTTTAAATCTCACTACAGTCAACTTGTGTATGTAGTCAGAAGAACACGAGTCTGTAGTCTGTATCTGACTGTCAGCAGTTAAGTCTTACGGGAACAGCAATTTTTGCAGTCATACCTGACTACCCAGCCATTTCAAACAGGCTTCCCAACATTTTTTCCAAACATACACTGATGATGTCATCTACTGTAAGTGTTCTGCAACAGAAAAAATAATCAGACCTATGCCATGGCACTTGTGTTAAGTAATGTGCCCTGTAGATAGGTTAATAGGCTTTCTAATCTCACTGCAGTCAGCCTGTGTGTGCACATAGTTAGAAGAGCATCTGTCTCCTACTGACATCACTCAGGTCTCATTCTGAAAAAAAGTTTTACATTCATACATGACTGCATAGCAAGTTTATACAGCCCTCCCAGCCTCTTGTTCTCACCAGACACTGATAATGTCATTTGCTATAAAGTTTTGTCTGACACTATGCTATTGGACTTGTGTTGTGATGCTTGCATTAAGTAATGCATTCTGTAGAGAGCTAGGTAGGGGTTCTAATCTCACTGTGGTCAACTCATCTGTGTGGTTGTGTTTACATTCTGGGCACCATTTTAGAACAGCATGTAAAGCACTGCTACTACCATCTTCTTCTCACCCGACACTGATGATGTCATGTGCTAGAAAGTGTTGTCTAACACTATGACAGGTAGACTTGTGCTGTGGCACTTGTGTTAAGTTCTGTTTTCTGTACATAGCTACATTTGGGTTCTAGTCTCACTGTGTTCAATTGGTATGTGTAATTGTGTTCATATTCAGGAGACCATTTTAGAACAGCACATGAGACACATACTACCATCTTCTTCTCACCCAACATGGATGATATAATCTGCTGTAAAGTGTCTGACACTATTACAGTCAAGAAAATAAACTCCACAAGTCCAACTCATACCTCTCAATTGTATAGATGTTCGCAGAATGTCCAGATTTTTGCCTCATATTTTCGGTCTATGTTTTGTAAAATTGTGGTTTTCTGGCAAATTAGTGGCAAATCATTTAGGATATAAGTTACAAAATAATGACAGACATTTGAGTTTCAGATTTCATACCCTTTAGAAAACCTATGCTAATGCAGAACCTGTTATTCTATCAACTTTCTAAGTTTGTAAGAGGAATATTTAACAATTGTCCCTCTTTTTGAGCCTTTGTCTCACTTTTATTTATGGTTTTGTCCAGAGTTCTTGTTCCAAGAGGTTGAGATGTATGGTCCGACTCTATTTAGAATGTAAAGACTATAGATCTATTACCAAAATAAAATAACAGACTTTCATAAGAGCTTTTGTCACATTCAAAGAGACTTCTTCAGTTAAAAAAAAATTCCCTACAACTTCTTTATATACACACTGTTTGTCCAGTTCCTTAATTACAATGAATTAATTAATTACAGTCAGACTTGTGTTGTGGTTCTTGTGCTAAGTACTATGCTTTGTAGATAGGTAGGGTTTCTAGTCTCATTGCAATCAACTGGTGTGTGTGTGTGTGTGTGTGTGTTTGTGTGTGTGTGTGTGTGTGTGTGTGTGTGTGTGTGTGTGTGTGTGTGTGTGTGTGTGTGTGTGTGTGTGTGTGTGTGTGTGTGTGTGTGTGATCAGTTAGTTCATATTCTGGAGATCATTTTAGAAAAGCATATGAGACATAGCCAAAATCAGGAAGAGAGGAGAAAGGCTAGGACTGTGGTAGTGAGGGTCGGAACTTTGAATATTGGCAGTATGACTGGTATAGGGAGAGAGCTAGCTGATATGATGGACAGAAGGAAGGTTGGTATAGTGTGTATGCAAGAGACCAGATGAAAGGGGAGTAAGGCTAGGTGTATCGGAGTTGGGTTCAAATTGTTTTATCATGCTGTGGATGGGAAGAGAAATGGTGTAGGAGTTATTCTGAAGGCACAGTATGCTAAGAGTGTTTTGGAGGTGAAAAGAGTGTTAGATAGAGTGATGTTTATGAAGCTGGAAATTGATGGTGTAATGATGAATGTTGTTAGTGCATATGCTCCACAAGTTGGGTGTGCAATGGATAAGAAAGAAACATTTTGTAGTGAATTGGATGAAGTGGTGATGACTGTACCCAAGGGTGAGAGAGTGGTGATTGGAGCAGATTTCAATGGACATGTTGGTGAAGGGAACAGAGTGGATGAGGAAGTTATGGGTAGGTATGGTGTTAAACAAAGGAATGCAGAAGGTCAGATGGTAGTGGATTTTGTGAAAAGGATGGACATGGCTGTGGTGAATACATATTTTAACAAAAGGGAGGAGCATAGGGTGACATACAAGAGTGGAGGTAGATGCACACAGGTGGATTATATATTATGTAGGAAGGCCAGTTTAAAGAATATTGGAGACTGTAAAGTGGTGACTGGAGAAAGTGTAGTTAGGCAGCATAGGATGGTGGTTTGTAGGATGACATTGGTGATCAAGAAGAGGAGGAGTAGGAGTGTGAGGGCAGCACTAAGGATGAAATGGTGGAAATTGAAAAAGGGTAATTGTGAGGTGGGGTTCAGGGATGAGTTAAGACAGGCACTGGGTGGCAGTGAAGAGTTACCAAAATAGCTGGGTAACTACAGCAGAGCTAGTAAGGGAGATGGCTAGAAAGGTGCTTGGTATCACATCTGGACAGAGGAAGGATGACAAGGAGACATGGTGGTGGAATGAGGAAGTACAGGAGAGTATACAGAGAAAGAGGTTGGCAAAGAAGTAGTGGGATTGTCAGAGAGATGAAGAAAGTAGACAGGAGTATAAGGAGATGAGGTGCATGGCAAAGAGAGAGGTGGCAAAGGCTAAGGATAAGGCATATGAAGAGTTGTATGAAAGGTTGGACACTAAGGAGGGAGAAAAGGACCTGTGCCGATTGGCTAGATAGAGGGACCAAGCTAGGAAAGATGTGCAGCAGGTAAAGGTGATAAAGGATAATGAGGAAAACATACTCACAAGTGAGGAGAGTGTGTTGAGGAGATGGAAAGAGTACTTTGAGGGGTTGATGAATGAAGAGAATGAGAGGGAGAGAAGGTTGGATGATGTAGGGATAGTGAATCATGAAGTTCAATGGATTAGCAAGGAGGAAGTAAGGATAGCTATGAAGAGAATGAAGAATGGAAAGGCTGTTGGCCCAGATGACATACCTGTGGAAGCATGGAGGTGTTTAGGTGAAATGGCAGTGGAGTTTTTAACCAGATTGTTTAATGGAATCTTGGAAAGTGAGAGGATGCCTGAGGAATAGAGAAAAAGTGTTTTGGTATCGATTTTTAAGAATAAGGGTGATGTGCAGATCTGTAGTAACTGCAGCGGGATTAAATTGATCAGTCACAGCATGAAGTTATGGGAAAGAGTAGTGGAAGCAAGGTTAATAAGGGACGTGATGATTAGTGATCAGCAGTATGGTTTCATGCTGGGAAAGAGCACTAAAGATGTGATCTTTGCTCTGAGAGTGTTGATGGAAAAGTACAGAGAATGTCAGAAGGAGTTGCATTGTGTTTTTGTAGACTTAGAGAAAGCATATGACAGGGTGCCTATAGATGAGTTGTGGTATTGTATGAGGAAGTCAGGAGTGTAAGAGAAGTATGTAAAAGTGGAATAGGATATGTACGAGGGTAGTGTGACAGGGGTGAGGTCTGCGGTGGGAGTGACATTTGCATTTATGGTGGAGGTGGGGTTACATCAAGGATCAGCTCTGAGCCCTTTCTTATTTGCAATGGTGATGGACAGGTTGACAGACGAGATCAGACAGGAGTCCCTGTGTACTATGATGTTTGCAGATGACATTGTGATCTGTATTGAGAGTAGGGAACAGATGGAGGAGATCCTGGAGAGATGGAAATATGCTCTAGAGAGAAGAGGAATGAAGGTCAGCAGGACTAAGACAGAATATATGTGTGTGAATGAGAGGGAGGATAGAGGAATGGTGAGGATGCAAGGAGTAGAGGTGGTGAAGGTAGATGAGTTTAAATACTTGGGGTCAATAGTTCAGAGTAACGGTGAGTGTGGAAGAGAGGTGAAGAAGAGAGTACAGGCAGGATGGAGTGTATGGAGAAGAGTGTCAGGAGTATTTTGTGACAGGCGAGTACCTGTAAGAGTGAAAGGGAAGGTCTACAAGAGGGTAGTGAGACCAGCTATGTTAAATGGGTTGGAGACAGTGGCATTGACAAAAAGGCAGGAGTTTGAGCTGGATGTGGCAGAATTAAAGAAGTTAAGATTTGCACTGGGTGTGACGAGGGTGGACAGGATTAGGAATAAGTATATTAGAGGGTCAGCCCAGGTTGGAAGGTTTGGAGACAAGGCCAGAGAGGCACGATTACATTGGTTTGGACATGTGCTGAGGAGGGATGCTGAGTATATTTGGAAAAAGATGCTAAGGATGAAGCTACCAGGTAACAGAAAAAGAGGAAGGCCTAAGATAACGTTTGTGGATGTGGTGAGAGAGGACATGCAGGTGGTTGGTGTGACAGAGCAAGATGCAGAGGACAGGAAGAAATGGAAACAGGTGATCTGCTGTGGCAACCCCTAATGGGAACAGCCAAACAAAAATGATGATGATACGAGACACTCTTGCTACCATCTTTTCTCACCAGACACTGGTGTCATCATCTGCTATAAAATGTCTGACAGTATGAAAGTTAAACTTATGCTGTGGTACTTGCATTAAATACTGTGTTCTGTAGATAGTTATGTAGGGGTTGGGGCTTTAATTTTACTGCAGTCGATTTGAGTTTGTGTTCATCTTTGAAGCAATTTTACATTGAGATGTGACTCCACATCTATGTCAGACACTCCTCCAAACAACATCTCAGCATACATCAGTGCTATCAGCTTCTATAAAGTGCACCATAACACTGTTAAAGTCAGACATATGTAATGGTGCTAGCCTTACACTCTATGGAATCCAGCTTCTATACCTATACAGGTTTAATTTTCAAACCTGACCTAAGTCAACTGCTGTGTGTGTGGTTGGTTGTGTATTACAGTCAATGAATGAACTTTTGAATCTATTTTCATTTGATTCTCACTCCAGTAAACCTTGAAAATAGCCCCAATAACCCAGCACCCCCTTTTTCACTCTGTCCACATAACATCCTTTCTGCAGATGACTGCAGGATGTCATCATCTCGAAGATACATACACACATCATGAAGTAAAGTTTTTCCATGATCCTCTGCAAGTCACCTCCAGACCACTGGATGTGTAATTGCTAATTCTGTCATGGGGTAATGCACAAGTTACAAATGGGCAGAGTCAGTGTGCAATATCATCAAACACATGCATACATACAGACATATCCTTTCTATCTTCCATCATATAGATATAGAAACTGTTGTCTAAATGATATCATAATGACTACAATTTTATGTGATGTTGGCAATTTTCCTAGTAATATTCTTTGCGTACCTCCCAACCATACTGAATTACTCAGTTTTTACTGAGTTTTGGCATCCAAATGAAGGGGTGCCATGATTCATGAGTGGCACCCACTCATTTCCAAATTTTCTCTTTTTTTTTTTTTAATTTTTCAAATTTCCATGCTGTTTGAGCTGATGTCATCATTTGTGCAATGGCATCAGCTCAGTCAGAGATACCAGCCTGTTGGAACTGAGCTCAAGGAGCTCACATTGTGCACACATTTATGGCTGCTCAAATGCAAGCAGGAACAGTTGGGGAACAAGGAACGGCACTCTTCTAATGCAGCTAATGGATTACTCTTCTAATGCGGCTAATGGATTATTTTCTGTTCGTTGGGGAACAAGGAATCAGACAGAAAGAATGCCAAGGGTGTGTGTGTGTGTGTGTGTGTGTGTGTGTGTGTGTGTGTGTGTGTGTGTGTGTGTGTGTGTGTGTGTGTGTGTGTGTGAGTGTGTATGACACTTAATTGTATAATCTTAATTGAGAGCAACAAGTCTGAGAAAAACTATTTGATTGGAATAAAAATCGAAAATTACCAAAATAAAAAAAAAGCAGACTTTTTTTCACAAGAGAAATGTCTCCTTCCCCTTAACATGCTTGAGTCTCAGAGCTTATTCTAATAAAAAGGGTATGCAGAATTACAAACCTATATGTAGGATTAGGGAAAGCTTCCCTGCCAATCCTGTAATACTTGCTAAAATGTATTTTATATATGTTATTATACAGAAGTCATTTCATATTTCGATTGTTGTGTTGAGGTTTACATTAGTTGATTTGGTCATCAGAATTTTGCAAAGTATTATTGTGAATTCAAATATTTTTTCTTCAGAAGTGCTGTCTTTTGTAAGATGTTCTAGACCCCAATAAGACTCCAAAATCAGCTGTATAAAGATTAGGTGCATATACTATGACGTCTAAATCAGCATGGATGTTTGCCAAACTGTGCATCTTAATATTTTTTATTTTGAGGTAATTTAAATATTTTAACAGGACTCATGCTTGCTAAACTCTTTGACAATAAATTCCCATTCTGCCTTGCATTTCTTAATGTCATTTTCTTAAAAAACACATATATTTCAATTACCTACAGCTATCCATAATGAAAAAAAAAATCAGAACTAGTCAAGTTATTTCACTGTTTGTCTCCTGAAGTTTCTCAGATTATTTACAATGAGATGTTTTCAGAGTTTAAGTGGAAGGAGGAGCGGTTTCCTGGACAGAGAAGTCATGTGGAAGTCAGAAAGGAAAATCACTTTACTCTGAGTGTAAGATGAAAGAATATAGAAATAAAACTGTGTCAAAACCAACATTATGTAAAAATGTCCCCATTTAATACACTTGGGGGGCTAGAGGTATTCAGGCTCAAACTCTGTACCTTGGGTACAGGGTAAAAAGAGCCTAAAGTCCCTATCTACCACCACTTGTGAGCTTTGTCCAGATTTTTTGTGCTAAGAGTTGAGAGCTATGGTGAGTGAGAAGTGAGAACTGAACTTGTGTTCCCCCAGTATTGACTTTGTCCAGGTTTTTTGTTCTAAGATGTTGAGAGCTATGGTGAGAAGTGAGAACTGAATTCACTAAATGATAGCCTTTAAGTTTCAGTCTTCCTATTCTTCAGGAAACTGGTGATTTGGCATAGTGGTATGTTGCTCTGACTGTAGTGCATAGGGTCCTGGGTTCAAGACTTGCCAGTGAAATGCATGGTGGTAACACAACATTTTATTCTAGCAACTTTCCAAAATTATACAAGCAATGTTTAAATGTGTCCCTGGTTTTTGACCTTTTGCTCCCCCCAAAACAAAATAAGTGAAATTGAAAATAAGTGCGAGAAGCTGTGCAAGATGCCTATGGGTTACATTGCTGTCATTCTATTTATAGTGTGGGTGTGGAAGTAGACATTTATGATGGAAATGTTCTGAATTGGGCAGTTTTGTCATTATTGGTTCATGCACTTTGTTTCATTGCCTACAGTACAGCCTACTGGAAAAATCTTCAAACAATACATTTAAAATGCACTCTAACAAGTGTGCTGTATTATACAAGGAATATAACTTAATAAAGTCAGGAAGGTGTATCAAAGAAAAGAACACGTATGTTTCTTGTTTTATGTGCAAGGGGCCAATGATTTGAAAAGAGCCCAAACTTTAAGGTAATCTTTATCCACCACTGGCAAGATGCATTTTTTTTGGATGTGGTGTGGGTTTCAATACTGTTTCAATGAATATGAGTTTTTAGGGCGGAGAAGTTTTAATGCCAAGTCTATTTTCATTGTGAGATAGTATTGCTTTTTTTAGCAGATGTCTGTTAGTGTTTGTGCATTGTTGTGCTGCAGAATGTAAAAATAAAATCCAAATAATCATTGTAGAAGTAAAGCAGTATGCACATTAGTGTTTATGGTAAATGGGGTGAAATAGCCAGGTAAAGGGACATTGGAATGGCTGCAGGGGGACTCTGGTGCCATATTTTGGTTGTTTGTTCTTCAGTTTGCATTTGAAATTTTGTATCCCACAATTCCATTGGAGTGTGTGGGGTTAGGTAATTGTGTATGCAAATTAGATGTTAATCAGTGTACAGATTTGTACCTATTTTTCATGGGCCTTGTCCAGATTTTTGATGTTTCCAGGTTGAGAGGTATGGTCCTATGACCTAATGAGGATTGCAGATGTCAGTGTTGCTGACATTCTTGTGTGCTATGTTGAGGTGTCACAAATCTTTTTTTTTAAATAAGTACAAAATGATATGGGGGATATACAACTAAGAGCAGAGCTGTTTGTGGATGGCACCACACACATGCAACTGTAGGAAATAGGCAATCTGCTAGCTGACAGATCTGGATCAAACTTCACTCCCTGTCCACACTGATCATCACCCAAAGTATACATGCAAACATTCTCACCTTATTTTCTCAAGAAAGCAACTCATCTGTGCCATCTCTAAGGCTAAAAAACATGGCATCAATGGGCCCTGACAACATCCAAAGTTGCCTTTACAATAACTTGCAGCCTGACCTAGCAGAAACAGTTGGATGCCTACTTAACCACAGCCTCCAGAAAGGCTATGTTCTGGCAGAGGACTGTACAACAAGAGTCATCCATCTGAACAAGGGGGACTATCACCTGACTGAGGGAATTATAAGCCCATGAGCCTGACTCACCTCATCTGTAAGACAACCAAAGGAATCCTCATGGACCTCATCAAAAAGGACTCAGGTAATCCCCCAACTGTGTACACAACTCATTTTTGATTCATTAAGGATACATCATGCATGTTAAATCTGTTTGACTTATTCAAGAAAGTCACCAAGGGCATGGATGAGGGAAAGACTGTGCATTACTCCTAACTAGACCTGGCCAAGGCATTTGACACAAATCCACACTCAAATATTACAGATAAACAGTCTCAGCTGGCCATAAACACATACATCACCAGGTGGGTAGCCAAATGGATCACCAATAGGACATGTACTGTTGAAGTGTGTCAGTTCACTCCCAGCAACAGGCCACTGACTAGGGCTATGCTACAGGGTTCTGTGCTACTCCCTTTCCTGTTCAGTATTTCCTTCTCAGAAGTCAACACAAACTTAGACAGCTTTTGTTTTACCAGCTTTGTGGATGATTGCAAAATATAATCATTGAATTCATGAACACTTCTGATATACTGCAGAATTCATTAAAGCACAAAAATGATTGGTTGCAGAGCCATGGAAACACACTAAATGAACACCAAAGCATAATTATTCCCTTTTGAAAAGCAAATACCCAAGCTAATTACAATATAGACAGCACACCCGATGAGTATACCTAGTGGAACTGGATAGCAATCTGAACTTTGATGACCATGTGTCCACAGTGGTGACAAATGTGTCATATATGGCACAACCCATAATACTGGGCAGACCATCCACAGCAAAGGACATTAAAATACTAATGTACTCAGCCCTCATCACACTAATAACTGAGTATAAAGCACCCTTTTGCATGTACCTCAACACACATCTGCAACAACTGGACCAACACCAGAGTTTTTGCACAATGAAGATACATGGTATAATCAAAAAGTAATATGTAGAAAGATTTAAAGTCCTATCACTGTATTATATCTACAATAGGCTAACAAGGGTTGATCTGTGTCTGGACTGCAGGGCACACTCCAATCTTGCCCTGATGGCAATTTTACATATTGTTAACACAAACTACACAAGGGCTGCTCATTCCAAGGATGTTAATCTAGCCTCTCACATAATAAATCATGTTGGAGAGATAGATACATATCTGAGTCACTACCCCTTCTCTAGAACATGCTTGCTATTCACATAAAGTGAAGTCCTTTCCTGACCCTCTTCAACTCCAACCTAGATCAATTGATGGTTAATCATGATTGTATTGATGTTGTTACACCCATGTCCCTTATGGACAGAGGCAGTTGGTATCAGATAACAGAGCATATGCACAGTTTATTTATTTTATTTTACATTTGTTGACCAGGTTAGTCCAACTGAGCTAGTAGCCCTTTTTCAGTGGAGGCCCGGGGAGAAAAGCTCCATGGAGTTACAATTCGAAATACAGTACATTGCAAGACGATATGAGCAATAGCTCTTAACACATAACAAAATATACAAAGCATTAAATTAAATGCAACAATAAACAAGGATACAAAAATTGAAACAAGTTATACAATAGGTGATAAAACAAATTCAAAAACAATAAGAGTAAGAGTCAAGATAAATATAGCCAGTGAAGTTATTGAATTAGCAGGTAAGTAATGGGGGGCACTGATAGGACCAGAGTCCTTTCAGGTACTCTTTGGTGTGGGAACATTGTTCACATAGCTATTGAAAATTGTGTAAGTAATGTTAAATATTGCTAGACTTTTATGGGATCTTTGGACTTTTAGCTTAGTACTTTCATTCGCACTTATAAACCTGTGAAGTTCAATTGTATCCCAGATACAGCTATAGAGTGACTGTACAGCACCATGGACTAACCAGTACATCACATCAGTATTACCACTTGATAGTTTGCATGAATACATATGCATGAGTGTTAGCATTTCATGATAGTATAAAATGTTCAATGGCAATGCCAGGGTGACAGTGATAATGTGAAAAATGTCTTGGGTTTGACATGTGCTGAAAGAAAGCATGCTCCATGTATTGTTTGGTATGTGATGTTGCAGACAACATCTATTGCTATTACATGTGGCAAATGCATGCAATACACAGCTGTGTGTAGAGAATCCACTCATACTAGTGTGTTATTTTTAAGTGCTGTTATCCATATCACTGATGCCTATGTCATCCAGGGATATTTTACTCAAGGGTATCACATTTGCTACAGTGAGCTTCCACATATCTTGTCGGCCATACATAAGTTTTCTTTGTGATGCATAACCATTAGGAGTTAACAGTGCAGACTTCCCTTCAAGGTGTTCTACATGATGCATGTGTGATACATCTTTCTGTGATGCACCCAGTAAATACACAGCTCATTGAGAACATTAATGGCATGGGTTACATTCTTGAAGGTGTGGATTGTGGCTTATATGTCATGCAAACCTTTCAACTGGCCAGGATTGCCCCTAATTTAAACTACAGGTGTAACAACGTCCCTTATAGGACCTCCAAAAAGTGGTAATTGTTCAGGAAGGTGTTTTGAACTTTCCTTATAGATTAATGACAAATCATTACAGTTGTAAAAGTATGTTCCTGCAGAACATGTATAATAACTTACAATCACATATTTTATGTCAGTGTCACAGATTAATGGTGGTATTATTTTAAAATTGTCCATGATTGCGCCTGCTTCTTTCTAATGTTGTCCATGAGCCTGTTACTTTGTGTTCCTGATTGGATGAGACCTATGCTGACATTTCAGTCATACTCACATAACTCATTTTACCTTCACAATATGCACATACCCCTGTTGTATATTCTGTCCTTGTTAAATGTCCTCTCCAGTGATCATTTCAGGATGTTTATGCACAACCAATCATCTCCATTGATATATAACCTTGTGTAACAGGCACATAATATACTATAATGTGTGATGATATAAATATACTCTCGCAGGAGGTGTAAACAGCAGTATGTACTGTGCTATGCACATATGTGATAAATGTTATGCTGAGTTGTTTCTGGAGTTTATGTACATTGACATGCCCTTATCTGGTGTACATTACCTTGTTTCCCATCCTCTTCCCCTTTCTTCATTCCTACCATTCAAGTCTGTTGCACTTTTCATTACACACACTTTCTTGGACTAGTGTATTCATATTGTATTCTATGTACCCTTGATAATCATCACAAATCGCCAGAAACATGTTGTAGTGTACATTGCACTCAGTAAAGTTTTCTATAATGTGTTTCTACTGCATTCATTGAATTCATCTTAGTCCTGGTGATCATTGTGGCTGTCTGTGCAATTTTACAGACCACGTTTGCCCATAGGTAAACTTGTCTGCATGTTCTATATGCCTTCATGCTGCTTTAACAGTTTGCTGGCCACAAAATGTCACTGGTATTCATATAAGGATGATGCGTGGCATACATAGTACTGCTGCTCATTGTGCAAACATACAAACTCCATGTAGCCTTTTAGCTAAGCCTACACGGCCTTTATTGAATCCCCAGGTAAGAGGCATAGGTATAATCACCTCCACCCTTGTCTATTAATTGGCTTTCTTCTGCAGGGTGTATTTCAATGCATAGATGCAATCAGAGGCACCGGAAGCTGTTGAAGACTGGGGAGGGGGGCAGAGGGTGACAGGGGCACTTAGTGATCTAAAAAGGGCAATTTTTTTAAAACTATTTGCTACCACAACATAGGTTCACTTGGAGGACATTTTAATCTTAGCCAATTTCCATTTGGGTGCTTGAATTAACATTTCCTGATTGGTCTTACCTATCCCATGGCTGACAATTGTATATTAGCCCTAGTGAGAATAAATGTGATCACACTGTAGATAATTTGAGGGGACCCATGTAAGGGATGAAGCCTTTATAAACTGCCTATCCATTAGTGGCATGAGGGGTAATCCTGAGATACATTTTCTATTACCAAGCCTTAGATCCAAGTAACATTTGAATATGAACAGAGATGAGCTTTGTTTTACTTGAATGGATAGTCTGTTCTGGATATATATATATATATATATATATATATGTATATATATATATATATATATATATATATATATATATATATTATATATATATATATATATATATATATATATATATATATATATATATATATATTTATATATATTTATATATATATATATATATATATATATATACATATATATATATATATATATATATATATATATATATATATCCATCTCTCCACAACATTCAGTTTAGATACCTGAACTGAGTATTTCTGATGCCATTTGACTTACTGATGTTCAGCAGGTCCATCAGTATTAGGTCAGAGGATGCCTTGTATGCAAGATACATCACCTCTAAGTACTCTGTAGGATACTGAGTACAGTGATAAATCTTTGAGGTGTTCCATGCAAGACCTACTGTTTAGGACTTGTATCCTTTTAATAAGGTATCTCTGTGGGTATTCAAATTGTTGCATTGTCTAGACAGATACATGTCAAAGTGGGCATTATACAAAATGATTGACCTAGCCAGGGCTATGTAAAGGGGGACAATAACATCTCTAGATTTAGTCACAATCAGCTTGTTAATAAGTTGTGCAATATAGAAAGACTTTCTTATGACTCTGGGCACATGTTGGTCAAAGGTTAGTTCGCCGTACACAGAAGTTCTCAAGTGCCAAACAACTGGGTCAGTTCTGAGGGGGCATTGTCAATTTGCCAGTTCCCCGGAGTCAATGACTTCCCAAAGGATACGATAATGTATTTCTTGGAGTTTAGTTTCAATTCATGATTCTGGCACTGGTTATTGTTTGGGGCAAACCTTCCTGCATGATGGTTAAGTAATTTGAGGATTCAATAACTACTCCTAGCTTGTAGTCATCTCAAACACTGTCGACCAAAGCCCTTTGGTATTTCCTTTTACTTTTGAGATGTATATGCCAAACAGAAAATGTCTCAGCACCGAACCCTGGGGGACACCATTGGTGATTGGTCTCTTTCCCTATTTTGATCTCCTGCATC
>NC_056735.1:567557046-567657046 GCF_019279795.1 Protopterus annectens
TAAATGCGGCAAAGGACAACAGCAGCTGCAAAACCATCTGTTTTAAAGTTATCACTGTGGACAGACAAATAGATGAATTGAGTTAAAATATCACTGAATTATAGCTATAGGAGTGTCTTCTTATGTGCTACACAGGAATTATAAAACTCAGTAACAATAATAATAACAAACAGGACTGGCAGCTAAAAGACCAAAATAAATAGTACTAAACTTGTCAGCAAATTTAAAAAAAATCAGCCAAATCAGAGATGAGAGATTTATTATCTTTGACAGCACACAGTTCTGACAGCTATGCTAGAGGTTTAGAAGTCCAGGGGTATACTACCATGAATAAGGACTGACGCAGAATTACAGACTAGTGGGACACTTTCAGCAATGGCAATATTATCCCAAGTGTGTTATGTAAGTGGAATTTTCAAAAGGGAGCCTTCCCTTCGTTGGAGTTCCATGGATGGTCCCCATCAACTATATATAATTTGGCTATAAGGAGAACTGTTTACAGTTTATTGACAACTACATGTTGACCAATGGTAAGGATAGATTTACCCTTGTTTGGTGCGGTTTACTCAGACCCTCTAATAGGTCATTTTCCTGTCATTTCCTGTCTCCTCACTGACCCAACTATAGTGTTGGCATTAAAAGAGTGCTTTTATTTGTTAATTCACTTTCTCCCTACCCTCCTGATCTCCATTCTATCTTTTCTGTCATACATCAGCCTGCTTTCCTCTACAGTGAGATCCTTCCTCGGTCATTTCTTTCCACAGTGCTTGCTGGTTACTGCATTAGGGACCAGATATGTTCTAGCAAACTGCTGCACCATAAATGCTAACTACTACATCTTTTAGGTATCCTTTATCATACTTGTTTATACATTCTATATAGCAGTTTCTTCAAATGTTTCTTACTAACTGTTAACACAATTACCTTTCTTTTTCATTGGTATAATTTTCATGTGTATTTTGATGTATATGCTCCTCAGAGCTTATTAAAATTATGTTTGATTTTTCTTAGTAAATTTTGTTGGCCTGGAGCTTTTTCCTAGGTCTTTACTATAAAATGTCATCATCAAAGAAACAAATAAATAAACTGTCATGCCTGCACATAGAATAACTGGACATTGTTCATCATGCCTGATGACTGCTGTTTCACAGTCAGAACCCTACATCAGGTCCACTAAATCATGTGCTACAGTTGTGATAATGTATCACTGCCATTAACTTCTGCCACACAGCTACTGCTGTCCATGAATGGAGAGATGAGATCAGCAAGAAAAGGTGAGTAGTATTGCTGGATCTGAATTAATCTTCAGGTTTTCAAGAGTACCTTCATGTGGTGGATCATTTGTTTACAAAATCTCACTAAAACTACACTGATGAAGAAATTGTATTTAATATATCATTGATTAAAGTAGGTCAAAATAAATAAAACTGAGTGCATAGGTCTCAGGATAAGAAGTGAACACACCTGGTGTACACATTGGTTCCAGGACTGGAAAAGGGCAGTTTAGAATCCTTAGAGCATGGAAACATTCTGAATACAGGGTTAGGCCAAGATTATGTGGAGAGGAAGTGCTCCATAAAAACTACAAAAATTGACAGGCCAAGCAAGCGGCATAGAGAAAATAAAGTGGACTGCTGAGGATAAGGAAGAAATTATGTATTGTTACTATGATGTAAGAAACTCAAAACTCCCAGATAGAGAATATATAGAAAGTATAGGAGAGAAATTAGAGGAAATAAAAATACTTACTCAAGAAAAACTGTCAAATGCTGCAGATGAAAAATCAAGTTCCATAGTTAACATAAATCTTAATGATATGATCTGTAGTCTCAAATCTTCTTTATTGTATTTTTTGGAGGGGTATGCTACATTGATACTAGCTTAATTCACAGATCACACTCTAAACTTCATAAGTAGGCCCATAAAACAACTGATATTACAACATGGGCAGAGTACTGGAATATTTCATACTCAAGTTAAAACTGGAATCTGTGGATTGAGTGTCTTTCTTTTTATTTGCTTCATTGAGATGTTAGGGCATATGGGTTACAATCAAATTTAATGTGATTTGTAGTCATTTTTCTGGTTATGATTTTGCAGTCTTATTATGTAGGGTAAGTGGTTCAATATTTAACATCATATAATTCATGCGGCACTGTTATTTGATTTTGAATTTATATTTTGCATAATAAATGAATTTTATACTTAAAAAATAAGTTCCTTAATGCAACAGATGAAGGAAAAACAGTATGTAGATGAAGAAACACTGGGTACTCAATAAAAAAGAAGTAACAGAGGAACTGGGAAAAAATAAAGAACAAAACATAGATATTTGCAAAAGGTATAACAACAAAACATTGACATGGAAAAGAAAGATATATTATATGCCACAATATTTATGCAGAAAAGACTGCAAATTGATCTATGCAAAAAATATATTTGAGGAGAAATGCAGAGCAAAGAAACCAAACAAACTAATCAGTGCAAAAATACATTTGAAGATAAATATGGGGCAAAGAAACCTAGCTATGATAAATTTTACAATACAAAAAAAAATAAAATCACAAACAGGGAATGTATAGTGATGTAGAAATTAAACAAATAGAAACTGAAGTGACAGACCATCTGTGAAATGTAGGGTTTAGTGCAGAAACTCCAACACAGGCAGTGTTGCAATATGATAGACCACTGGGTCCCCAGATATTGGTTAAGTGGGATACAAGTGGGATATGCCACAGGGCTATGCTCTGGAGCCACCTGTAGGTGACTACATGAATGTCCAGTTGAAGTTACACAGCAAGGAGAGTAGAAGGAAACAGTTGCAACTCTGATGCAGGTAACATTATAACATGATGGGCCCTATATGTAAAAGCAACAAAGAAAGCAGGAGGCATCTGAAGACAATATGCCAGTATATGATGTTCTAGATGCTTCTTTAGAAATGTCACATGGAATGTCAATAAAAAATGTTCTCAGTCCAGAAGAAAAGGATCTAAGGGATGACCTGCATGATTTAACACCGATGAACAGATAAATTAAGACAGATGAAAAAATGGATGCCGGAAGATAAATAAGACCCATCATTTTGGTAAAACAGGTGAATACAGTAATCATAACTATTAAGAGAAACTCATGTGATATAACAAAAATAAATGAGACATGTTACTATGCAGCTAAAGTAATGATGGATAAAGTGTTACCACAAAAATGTAGAGTAACAAAAGAAAGGAAGGGAACAAGTAGAAAGCCAGAAATGAGAGCATCAGACAGAGATAACCATAAAGAAACTAAAATAAATCCAACATAAAAGCATCAAACAGAGAAAACTGCGAAGAAATTAAGACAAAATGAATCACTGTTGGAAGAATACAGAAAAGAGAACTGATCATCAAAAATCCTTAGAAAGAGAGATGGGATAAAAGCAACATACAGTATCAAAACATACCAGGAGTTATCATGCACCATTTCCAATAATGAATTAAAACTACCAGCAGAAGCATAAAAAACTTAGAATGCAGATAAATATAAAGCAAACATACAAAATAAGCAATTCATTGATGACCCGAAAATATTTTATAAAGAACTGGGAAGCAAAGCAAAAGGAATAGAAACACCACCAGAAAAAAATAAAATGATGTATTTTGTAGAGCTATTTATGAAGACCCTGTTGAACATAAAAAAATGCTGAATGGGCAGAAAAATTTAAAGAAATAGTAAGGAGGTCTAAGGTAGAGGATATGAAACGGGATAAAGTAATTGCCAAACAACTGAGTCAAAATTAATATAAGCTTTTAAATGGAGGCTCTGGTGTACTACCTATATTCTGTCTAAAAGTATTTATACACAAAACTTTAACCTTGTGTAACAATTACCTTCATGCACATCCCAAACAGACATGAACCTGAAAAGCGATACTCCTCCTTAAAAGTGAACCTACAAGCCATCCTAAAAATTATAGATCATCCCTGGTTAACAATCATGTAGGCTTCACATGAAGCCCACACAATTTAAGCATGTTGGCACATTGAGCAGCAGTGGTCATTGAATCTGGATGCTGCTCCTCATGATTACATGTTTACAAACATATTTTCATGAAAAGCAGACAGAAGTGTTGAAAAGGTGCAGGAAAGCAGAAGCACATAAACAAAATGACTTGCCTGAAACCAACCTATTTTATAAGCATGCACGGACAGCTTATATGAAGCAAAGGCAAGCTGACTGCAAGAATTTAGATGCAGAGTATGTTAAATAGGGAGAATGTGCAGATCAGAGTGTGTGTGTTGTACCTTTAAGAGTCATTCCAGTCAGTGAGCATGTGCATGTAAGTACTGAGCATGTGCAAGAAAGAGTGCCATTTTGAGTGAGCAGCCAGAGTGAAAGCAAGTATGTGCAGCAATCAGTCAGTTAGTTAGTTCATTTAGTTTAATGTTCCAGTCATGCATCCTGATATGTTTGTGTGTAATAAACTACTTAAACATCCAGTCTCATCATCTTATTTGAATACACAAGACAAGTGACATGGTGTCAGAAGTGGGATGTCTAAAATGATGTGGTGCCAGAAAGGGGTCTGAAGCAAAACGTTTTCTTCAAGACCATGAGGTGCACAGTTACAGTTGGAAGAATATAAAGGAGTGAATCATCCCTGCTCAAACAACTTGCAAACAGGTCAGATAGACAAATCCACATATTAAAACTCATTTAAATGATTTTTTATTCAACGGATATAAAACAAAGCATTCAAAATGTCCAAAATTAAACAAAATTACCCAAAATGTTTGAAATTACGATATATTGATAAAAATACTCGAATTCTTACAAAAGTGCTTGAAATAACTTTTGAATCACATAAGATGTATAAAATAGAGAACATGACCATATTTTTCACTATGTGCTTCTTTTTCATATTAACTAAACCTATTTAAGGTGTCCAAGGTGTGCAAAGTGTTTGCATGTTTGTGCAGTATTACAGTGTTGTTATTTCACAAAATACAGTCATTTAGAAGAGACTATCGTGCAGTTGAATATTTTTTGAGTACCTGGTATACATGCATGTAGATTTGAACATAATTACAAAAGCATTTTGTTGGCATGGCAGAAGGATTTCACAGACCTGCTCCACTAGTATTTGATAATAATGTTGCTGAAAACTGGAGAGTGTTTGAGCAAGAGTATGATATTTTCATTCAGGCTGCTTTTTATGACAAAGACGCACATACACAGGCATTTATTCTGCTTAATTTAGCTGGTTCAGAAGCCATTAAAATGGAGTATTCATTTGTGTATGCCACAGCTGTGTATGCAGGGAAGGAATAGTATAAACTGGAAAAAGCAAAACCGCCACAAAACTGAAAAAAAGACAGGAGCTGTAGTACTGTTGGAGTATTTAATATCTTCTGGTACCTCTGCCAAACACCTTCAGAGGAATAATTTTAAGACACACAGCAGATAATTTCATATCTACTTTTATAAAACTATCTGCTGTGTGTCTTAAAATTATTCCTCTGAAGGTGTTTGGCCGTGGTACCAGAAGATATTAAATTCTCCGGCAGTACTACAGCTCCTGTCTTTTTTTCAGTTATGCAGGGGAGGGGAAAGTCCCCCATACAGTGGTACCAGCTGAAACATGGGAAGAAAATGTAAATTTAGAGAAGTGTGTAACCCCTAAATGAATATTGCAATGAAAAGACACATAATTTGCACAAGAGATCAAAAGGCTGGTAAAACTTTTGCAGCATATATAACTGACTTGAGAAACCAGGCAAAAATGTGCAGATTTGGTGATTTAAGAGATGAGTTGATAAAAGACAGGCTTGTGTGTGGTATTAAAGATGATGCAGTGAGAAAGATTTTGCTTTGAGACAATGATTTAACTTTGAATAAGGCATAAAAGCACACAAATATGCTTACAAATGAGAAAATCATACTTGCAGTGCCTTCCAGTGCTAATGTTGATTTTATACAGCATGAGGTTAAAAGATACAGACCTAAGGGCATGGTTGCTTCAGTGAAACCCCAAGCCTTTCTAGCAAATTCCAGGGCAGCTCCAGTAAAATCCAGAACATGCTCAGTGAAGCAGAAGGGTGACTCAGTAAAACCTGTGCTAAGCCTCATAGTCAATTGTAATCGTGGAGGTAGCCATGAGCTCAAAAAAGAAAAGTGCTTAACATTTGATCAGCAGTGCCATACATGTGGAAAGAATCACTTTGAAAGGTTCTGTAACTCAAAAGGGGCACATTCTTTTATTAAAAGAGAGCATTCAAAGAGGCAAGTTGATCAATTAGAAAGCAGCAACCCTACTTTTTATGTTGATGGTGTCTCAGTACTTGGTGAAACAGTCATTGCAGTAGCTTTGTGGGCAAAGAATGAAGCATTTTGTACTATTCTGATTAATGGGAGAACTGTAGAGATCAAAGCTGGTACTGGTTCAAAGTGCAATGTTATGTCAGCAGAAATGTTTGCCAAAGAGCTGGTGAGATGCTTGATCTGGCAAGGTATGCAAAGCTTGTTGCTTATAGTGGTGAAGAAATTCAAACTGAAGGCTCTGTAGTGCTTTCATATTATTCTGCCTGGGACAGCTATGACTTGCAATTTTACATAGTCAAGATTCATGTGCAGTCATTGTTAGACCTCAAAGACAGTTTGAAAATGGGACTGCTTTCATTTAATGCAGAAGTTCACCATGTAAGCATGTGTAACAATGAAACTTTGAACAAACTACTTTTTCTAACTATGCTGATTTTTTTGAAGACAGGTTAGGCCAACTCCCAACTGTGTATTCCATGAAGTTAGACCGTGAGATAAGCCCAGGTGTTAGACCAGCATGGAAAGCTCTGGTAGCTTTGCAAGGCAGAGTCAAAGCTGAGCTAGACAGAATGGTGCACCTAGAAGTAATTTGTCCAGTAGAAGAACAAACTGAATGGGTATACTCCATGGTGATAGCTTATAAGAAAAGCTCAGATGATATTAGAATATGTATTAATCCAAGAGATTTCAACAAAACACTAAAATGACCTCATCATCCAATACGTACAACTGAACAAGTTGATGGTCTTATGCCAAACACCAATGTTTTTCTGTCTTAGATGCAAAACGTTCATTTGGGGAAATTTTACTTGACCATAAATCTTCCTTGTTAATCACTTTCAGAACACTATTTGGAAGGTACAGATTTTTGAGAATGCCATTTGGGATAAATTCTGCCAGTGAAGTCCTCCAACGTTCAATGGAGCAAATTTTTTTCTGGCTATTCATGTGCTATTATAGTGGATGATATTCGTGTAGGAGGCAATGGTGAAGTTGAACATGATAGAAACCTCAGGAAAGTTCTGAAACATGCTTGTGAAGTGAATCTTAAGTTAAATCCTCAAAAATACAGGTTCAGGCTACAAGAAGTTACTTATGTGGGTCATTTGTTTAACAGTTCAGGCTCACAACTACATCCTTCCAAGCAAATTGCAATTCTTGAGATGCCAGCTCCAGACAATGTGACCTCCTTACAACATTTTTTGGCATGGTCAAATATTTGGGAAAGCTTATTCCAGATCTGAGTGACCTTTCAGCACCACTAAGAGAGCTGACATGCAAATATGTAACTTCCTGGTATAAACAACACCAAAGAGCATTTGATATACTGAAACAGAGAACTGCCAGTCCAGCCACTTTAAGATATTATGATTTTCACAAACTTGTAACTCTTTCTTGTGATGATTCAAAATTTGGTCTTGGTGCAGTCATTTTTCAAGAAGGACGTACAATTTTCATTTGGTTTACACAAAAGGCAATCTTCTTTATCTTGCTGATACTTTATCCAGATTGCCCAGAAAAAAAAACACTAAACAGCATGAAAATGAGCAACCTGATTTTGAAGTGATGGAAGTGAGAAATGTTTCTTCGACACATGTTGATGATCTTAGAACTCATAAAGCTTCAGATTCAGTTCTCCAGAAGCTCAACAACTATATCAATTGAGGATGGCCGCCAAAGCAATCTTGTTTGCCACCAGATGTGCAGCAGTATTTTCTTTACAAAGACAAGATTATGATGGAAGATGCTATCATCATGAAAGGTCCAAAAGTGATTGTTCTAAAATCCTTGCAACAAGAGTATATTAAAATCTTGTATCATGGCCACCAAGGAACTGATTCTACCGAAAGAAGGGTGAGAGGACTAGTATTTTGGCCTTCTATGTCAAAAGATATTGAGAAAGAACTTTCATCTCATTCTGTTTGTAATAATACTAAATCACATCATCAAAATAACCACTTCATCTATGCTAGATTACTGAACTACCTTGGTCAACAGTAGCTACAGATATTTTTGAATGGAATGGTCAACATAACTTAGTGTTAGTAGACTCCTATTCCAGTTAGTTTAAAATTGACCTGCTTTCTAACCTGATGTCCAATACTGTCATTATGAAGTTGAAGAGGCATTCTTCTGTCCATGGTAGTCCACATGAAGTCATTCTTGACAATGGTGCACAGTTTACAAGTCAGCAGTTTAAAAGATTTGCTGAAATGTGGGACTTTGCTCATATTACGGGTAGTCCTGAATAACCACAATCAAACAGACTGGCTGAATGTGCAGTTTAAAGTGTAAAACAGTTGTTGGAAAAGTCTAAACATGACAACACTGATATTTTTCTTAATCTGCTTAATCTCAGAAGCATACCTCGCGACAGTAATCTTGTTTCACCTGCCCAAAGGTTAATGTCGAGACAAACCAGAACCACCCTGCCAATCAGTAAGAATTTGTTGGCTCTAAGTGCTAAAAACAACAAAACAGTAAAAGGTCAACCCCTAAAGAAGTGTTTGCCCCAAAAGTCCTACTATGATAAAACCACCAAGCTTCTGAATCCATTAAAAGAAGGAGAGACAGTGAGGATGCAGACAGCAAAAGATTTTGACCGAATAGGACTTGTGAAACATTTGTGTGAAGAACTGAGATTGTACACCATTGAGTCTAAGGCATGGATTTCAGGTGGAATCAGAAACATTTGCTACTGGTGTCTGAGCCAGTGTTGCAACATTTTGCTTGTAACAGAGACAGTAATTCTCAGAGTGTTTTGTCCATGTTCATGTTCCAGCGAACATTTCATAATCTGTTCCTGTTTCTGAAGATATCCCTGTAAATCCTCAAGAAGAACATTCCCTAGTGCCTGTTCCAGTTGCTAAACCCAGTTCTAATTATTACTTTATGAGGCCCCTAATCCCAAATACATGACAACCTAGACATGATTGTTATTGTTTGTATATATCTGTATAATTTGCATGCTTATTCGATTGTCATTTTTATTGCAGGACAGAACAGTCAAAGAGGGAGGATGTAGAGCAGAGTCTGTGTTGTACCTTTAAGAGTCATTCCAATCAGTGAGCACATGCATATACGTACTGAGCATGTGCAAGCAAGAGTGTTATTTTGAGTGAGCAGCCAGATTGAAAGCATGTATGTGTGTAGCAGTCAGTCAGTTTGTTTAGTTTAATGTTCCATTCATCCATCCTGATATGTTTGTGAGTAATAAACTACTTAAATGAATACCCAACCTCATCATCTTAATTGAATACACAAGACGAGTGACAGAATGTATGCAGAATACAATGTTTATAGTGCAGAACATAAGTAAGATATAAGTAATAGGCGAGGGTAAATGCAGAAAATGTAATGAGATAATGCAGTCAAATGTAATTATGTCACAAAAACATTTTAAACATAAATACTTCTATACTGATGTAATAATAATTCATCCTGTTTACAATTCTTGACCCATGCACATAACTAAATATGGACATGCTAACAAAGGATGTGAAAGGGCCACAAAGGAACATTGTAACAAAGAGGGTAAATGTGATAATAATGTTCATAACATGCAGTTAGCAAGGACAGTCTATACATTAGAGGCTATTCACATAGATGGCAGTTATTGAATATGACTTGTATATACAGATATGTGTGTGTGATGACTTACAACACTGCTGTATTATCCACTTCATCATGTAAAATGAAAAGAAATTATACCTGCAACTGTTTTGTCATGCACATCAGAAAGGGGCATGTTTTGCCATTTGCAGTCATTTGGCAACCATAGAAAAGGAGTGGATTACTTTGAAACATGTATTAGACAGGCATGTGTTGCATATTCCTGTACATCTTAAATAGTAATTTAATAGCACTCAAAATACACAAGTGACACACGACAACAGAGATCTGATGACATTGTGCTAATTCAAGGTCTCTGTCCATAATTTAACCACATCTACTACATGATTATACTGGGCATGTTCACAAGAAATTACAGTGAATACTGCCATAACAGCACATAAACAACATAAACACACACGAGAGTGTCCTAACACAGGCCCACTCATATGCATAATGCCATACAGAAGAAAATGTTACGTTAAGTCCTCATGCCCTATAAAGTTATACAGTATGAAGAAATATAGTAATATACAGATATGTAGAGGAAGGGGGTCTACTTTTCTTTGTCGAAAGTTCATTATTTCAAAAAAGAAAAGTAGAGGACCACTTACACGAAAGGGCACTTAAACAAAAGTGCTCTTTTGCAAATATCAGTTCAACAAATCTATAAGATAGGAAACAGGAAACACTGCAGTGCCGAAGCACAGTGGGGAAAAGGGAATTTACCTGTTTCCCCACTATAGTGCGATCTCGGAGTTAGTATATTTATGTAGCAGGGGTGTGGGGGGGCTTGCTCCCCTGCAAAACACTGTTTTGTGTGTTTCCTTTTTGTGTTTTGTATCGGTTCGTTGAAACAATATTCACGTGAGTGCACTTTCGTTTAAGTGCACTTTTGTGTAAGTGGTCCTCTACTTTTCTTTTTCAAAATAATGAACCTTCGACAAAGAAAACCAGATGAAGACATGCAATACAAAGCATTCTTACTTTGGAAATTAAGTAATGCTTGTGAAAAATCAATGACAAACTTAACATTGCATCCTGCCAGACTCAAACATATGTCAAGACAGATATCAGAAATCTGGATATCAACCTTTGATGGCAGAGAAATAGGAATACTGTGTGTGTCATGGCAAACACACTTGAAGGGCTTACATCAGTTTCCTGTTGTAACTGGCAAGATCCTGTACTTTGGAGTGTGATTCCTGACCCTGTGATTGTGCTATAAATACTTTCTTTGCCTAAGCCTCTTCTGTCTGGCACAGTTATCCACCAGACAGAATTTACCTAATTCAAATTTCTTTCTATCATAATATACACTCTACAGAGCTGTGTATTGACTGAATCTGCCACTCAACATAGCAATGGATCTTGGGTACAAATAATTGAAATTAATGTGTGAAGTAATAGAGAACATGTGAAGATAATTTATTAATTTTGTACAATATTAATTTGCCAGAATGATGACAAGGAGTTAACTATGTTAATGTTCAGACAACTATGAGCAGTGCAGTATCAATGTTTCTTGGCCAGGGAAGTTATTTCTATTGTTTTGTACACACACTGTTACAGAATTGAACAATACTCTATGTGTATAGATATGCTAGAGAAATCATTACTGAATGCATGTGACACAGGAGCACTCACGCAACAACATTCACAGAAGAACTATTTTCTGCCTGGAAATTACACAATGAGTTTATATTTGTTATTCCAAAGCAAAAAATGGATAATAATATACGGTTCCCTTTTGCTGGAATTGAACAACAAGCTATACAAGTTCACTGACTAATGATATGTGTAAGAATCACATGCACTACAGTGAGAGTCTTGACACAGCTGTGAGACTCCACCCATATAAAGTAATTACATGCTATAATTGGTTTGCAGTACATTTGTATGAGCTAAAAGGGATGGTGGAGGCTTGTAATTTTACACATTATAACAGCTGTAGATGATATTCATGCATAACAGCAGAAGGACACACAGTGCTTGCATTCAATCAATGTGGGTTTTGAACACCTGACTAAGTGATGACAGAACCTACATGATATTGTGAAGAATGCAAGTGTTGCCAGACTTGAGATATTTGAGTATTTGAAGACATGACATCATGTTCTTACTGTAAGGGATATGTGTGTCTGTAATTTCATTAAAATACTGTTGGTATAAGTCTATTGTTCATAGGTTCATAGGTTCATAGGTTCATAGGTTCATACTAGGCTATCTGCCCTAAGGCATTTATAAGCCTAGCCAGAGTGTATGTGGCTTACACCACCCCTTAGGATGAGAATACTACGCCCTTTTAGGGTTTAGTTTACTATGCCTCTGTCTAGTAGTGACACAGAGATGACCCCCGGGGTAAACCTACGATCTCCCATCCACTTGTCGAGATTTCTCTTGAATAGAGTCAGTGAGGGGCTCTGCCTAACATGGACTGGGATTCTGTTCCAGAGTGTAGGGAGCCTCTGGGTTATGAATCTGTCCCTCCAGCACGTCCTATTTATTTCTGTGTTGAGGTTTAAGTCACTTGTTCTCGTGGCTCGGATGGATTTGGATTTTCTGAGGTGGAGCATGTCCCTTAATTCAGGATTGGACATGGCCTTGTATGTCAGGCACAGATCACCTCTGAGTAGGCGGTATGTGACTGAATAGAGCTGGAGTTTTTTCAGTCGGGCAGCATATGACATATGTTTAAGACCCTTTATCCTCTTGGTGAGGAACTTTTGGGGTCTTTCCAACTGCTGCAGGTGTCGGGTGAGATACATCCCAAATGGGGCATTGTACTCAATCATTGGCCTGATAAGAGAAGAGTACAGGGGCACAATGACCTCTCTTGATCTAGATGTGAAACCCTTCATGATAAGGTGGGCAATATAGAAGGTCTTCCTAACCACTTTGGCAATGTGAGTGTCAAATGAGAGGTTACTGTCAACCTGGGTCCCTAGGTCCCTGATTACCTCTTCCGTACTTAATGGATTACCGCCTGTGTGGTAATTTGTCGGTACCTTGTTTTTCCCAAAGGGTATGACTATACATTTTCTGGCGTTCAGCTTAAGGCCATGGCTCTGGCACCAATTATCCGTTTCTATGAGGCCTCTCTGAAGGATGTTTGTGTCCGCTGGAGTATCAATTATGGCGCCCAGTTTGCAGTCATCTGCGAACTTTGTCAGCCACAATCCTCCTATGTTTGCCTGTACCTCGGAAAAGTAAATGCCGAACAAGAGGGGTCACAGGACTGAGCCCTGTGGGACACCGCTTGTGACTGGCTTAGAGTCTGACATAGCTCCAGCAACTCTGACCCTGTGGGTTCTGTCCTTGAGCCAGTTTGCAACCCATCTTGTGACATATGGGTTTACATTTAAGCTGGTGAGTTTGTCTATGATGCCCGAGTGGGGTATTGTGTCAAAGGCTTTTGCAAGGTCAAGGTAGGCTGTGTGAACTGCCTTACCCTCATCAATGGCCTTAGTGACTGTTTCAAAAAGTCGACCAAGTTCAAAAGGCAGGATCTGCCCTTGACAAAGCCAAATTGAGTAGGATCCAATGTCTGTAGGTCCCCAATGTCTTTGTTTATGAGTTCCATAATGATCCTCTCCATAGCTTTGCAGACCAGGCTCATCAAGCTTATGGGGCGGTAATTTCCAGGGTCCGTAGAAGCACCGCCTTTGTGAAGTGGGACCACTGTTGCCGTACGCCACTCTTTGGGTACGTGATCCTGTAGTAAGGCTAAGATTAAACAGCAGCCTTATGTGTGGGTTTAGTTCCTCTTGGAGTTCATGTAGCACACAGCCCGGGACACCATCCGGTCCCATTGATGCTGTATTTTTAGCTTTAGAGAGGCGGCTCTCACCTGGGCATCTGAGATGTTAGGGAGGCTACACTCTGCTGGGATAGTTATTTCTCCTTTTGGGGGAGGGAGGAGAAATTTGCACTGAACCTGTCTGCCAGAATGTTGGCAATGTCAGTGGGTTCAGTGTATTTTGTGTCATTTTGGACTAACTCTGAGCATATCTGGGAGTTTCCACCCAGGTTTCTAACATAGCTAAAGAAGGCCTTGTGATTGTCTTTTGTGCTTTTTAGGATTTGTCTCACAAATTTGGCCCTGGATGCTTGTATGCGTGATCGTAGCTTTTTGCTAGTACTGATCAGAGACGCCTTCCCTTTTAGGGATTTTGCTCTGTCATGTAGTAGCTTCCTCCTCCTGTTGTAAAGTTTGTTTATGGCTGGGGTCCACCAGACCGGCGCCTGCCTTTGGGGAATGGGTCTTGGTTTTATTTGGGATTGCATGATCCATGCATTCTTGAAGGTGCCCATAGAAGGCATTTGCAAAGGATTCAGCAGTGTGGGTTGTGGTTTCCACTGGCCCAGGGGCCTTGAAGGATACCACTTCAGTCTTGAGAAGTGTGAAGTTTGCTTTTGAGAAGTTCTTCACTGTGGTCTTTTGTGCAGGGGGTGGGGCGGGATGTGGATTTCCAGTGAGATTAATTTATGGTCTGATCTTACCAAAGAGGGATATACTTCCGGTGTGGAGCATTTTGTCCCCATGTTTGTGATGATCAGGTCTAGTATATTGTCTCCTCTTGTGGGAATGGTGACTAGTTGTTCCATTGCATTTGAGTTTATGAATTCTAGGAACCTTTGGGCTAGGGTGTTGGGGCTTGAGTAATGTTCCCAGTCTATGTTTGGGTAGTTGAAGTCTCCCAAAATGATGGTATTTGGAGACACATTCATACTCTCCAGTGTCTTCAGGAAGGCTGTGTGGGGTTCCTGAGTTTGAGAGGGTGGTCTGTAGCATGCTACAAACTGTAAGGCAGTTTTGCCTATGGTAATTGCACCTGGATAGTCTCCGATGCTTAGGCGTTGCCACTAACCTGGAGGTGTGGGTATCTTTGATGAAAATGGATACTCCCCCTCCTTTTGTGGTTCGGTACAAGTTTTGGGGCCGGAAAGCATGATATGAGGTAAAACCTGATAGTGCTGGGGTGCTCTCAGGAGCCTTGAACCAGGTTTTAGTCACTGCACAGGCATCGATGTTCTCCATACTGAGGAGGGCTTGAGGGTGCATCTTGAGGTTTACACTTCTGGCATTGAGCAGCATTACCCTTAGTTTTTTTCCACTTGTGTTTTCTAGCGAGGTAGGTTTGTCATTTGAGCCTTGCCTAAAAAGGCACTATGGGGTGGCAAGAGCCTTTGCCAATATCCGAAGCCCAGGGCTGACAGGTGCAAGCCATCCCTTGGGCAGCGTGGCTTGTCAAGCATGTCATCCCAAGCAGAAAGACATTGGATCCCCTTAGAATGATACCAGTAATTAAGCCAATTGTTAAAACTGATCATTTTGTCTTTGTACTGTGGCATCATTCTTGGTGAGGGTAAGATGCTGCTCAGGGTCAGGGTCATACCGGCCTGGGCTACATAATCAGAGAGCTCCTCTATGCCTCTTTTCATGTAGTCCAGGGAGGTACGTCTCAGGTCGTTCACACCGGCATGTACAATGACTGAGTCATATTTGTACTTGCTGTGGAGTGACCTGAGTGCTTGTGTTATGTGGCGGATTCTAGCTCCCGACAGGCAGCTTACTGTGACCTTTCCTTGTTCAGTCTGGTGAGCGGGACGTCAGTGTGTCTGACTATGGAGTCACCTATTACAAGTGTGTCTGGCATGTTGTTTGGCCTTAAGGGCTGTTACTGTTTAGCACACTGACTTTGTGAATTATGTGTTGCATGTGCTATGTCTTGAGGTGGTGGTTGCTTGGGTGTCTGCTTTGGAGGCCTCTGTTGTTTTGGTAGATTTTTAATCAGCGCCTCCAGTATGTTTTGTGTGTTTATGTGTTTGGTTTGCTGTTGTGATAGTTCTATGTGAGACTGGGTTTGTGGTGTGCGTGGTTACCTTCTCCTCCTGACTGGTCTTGCCAGTACTGAATTGAGAGAGCTCAGCCTCCAGTTTGGCTATATAGTTGCATCTCTCGCATATATTTGTATTTGTTGGGAGGAGGAGAGGGTTGTCTGTGTACATGAGGCAATTGTAACATTGCCTCAAGATTCCCAGATTCATCCAGCTGAACAGGAGAGGATGCCAGCAACTGACCCTTCGACATGCTAGAAATAGTGAAAAAGATTGCTGTGTAACTGAGTCAGAAAGGACCTATAGGGAGATGTGTACTCAACAGAAATTAGGTGAATGAAGTAATTTTCTTTTGTTTAAGAGTGCTTTACCTGTATAAAAATGCTTTAGGAGCAAGTGCTGAGCTTTTCAGATAGAGTATAGGCTGTTTAGATTGCAAGTAGAACAGTTCTAAGGGAAAAATTGAAGAGCAGACTTGGCGGAGCCAGAAAAAGTTTAACCTTGTTTAACCAAGTTTAACCTTGTTTAACCGGCGCTGCTCTATGCGCATGACTGCGCAAAGCCGTGCAAAGGCGGGTTTTAAGCAGTGAACTATAAAAGAGCTAGGAATGGTCCCAAACAACCAATTACTACAGCTTCTTGTGCTGAGGTCACTTCCCCCAAGGACAGGTAGGCTACTCAAGGCTCCCCACTCCCACTGGTGAGCAAAGAAACTTCCTTCTATCCAAGTAAGGTAATGGACAACACAGGAACTACACCACAGCCCAGAATACAGCAATGCCTGTATACTGGTCTAAACTAGTCGAGAAAGGCGGGAAAACAAGGATTATTTTTGTTTTTTGTTTTTGTAGAAATACACAGAAAATGCAGAGACAGTGATAAATTAGTTACACAGGCTAGCACACTTTAGTGGGCAGCCTCCACAGTTAAATTAAACAAACAAACAAGCAAACTTTCGATTAAATTCGACTAAATGTAACTTTAAGTGCAGATTTAAAAATAAATGCAGTAATCAGAAAAAAGACAGTTCAGGCTATTTTAAAGTAAGCAACAGAAGCTATTTCCAGTGAAAAAAAGCAAATATACTTAAATCCAGAAGGTAGTCGCTTTTTCGAGTTCCTTGCTGCTAGGACCACTCTGTAAACCCACGTGGAGCTTGTCTGAGCAGTATAGCTAGAAAAAAATGCCCAGAGGTGGATTTTAAGCAGTGAACTACAAAAGAGCTAGGAATGGTCCCAAACAACCAATTATTACAGCTTCTTGTGCTGAGGTCACTTCCCCCAAGGACAGGTAGGCTGCTCAAGGCTCCCCACTCCCACTGGTGAGCAAAGAAACTTCCTTCTATCCAAGTAAGGTAATGGACAACACAGGAACTACACCACAGCCCAGAATACAGCAATGCCTGTATACTGGTCTAAACTAGTCGAGAAAGGCGGAAAACAAGGATTTTTGGTTTTTGTAGAAATACACAGAAAATGCAGAGACAGTGATAAATTAGTTACACAGGCTAGCACACTTTAGTGGGCAGCCTCCACAGTTAAATTAAACAAACAAACAAGCAAACTTTCGATTAAATTCGACTAAATGTAACTTTAAGTGCAGATTTAAAAATAAATGTAGTAATCAGAAAAAAACAGTTCAGGCTAGTTTAAAGTAAGCAACAGAAGCTATTTCCAGTGAAAAAAAAGCAAATATACTTAAATCCAGAAGGTAGTCGCTTTTTTGAGTTCCTTGCTGCTAGGACCACTCTGTAAACCCACGTGGAGCTTGTCTGAGCAGTATAGCTTTTTCTTTTTTTTGTCACACAACATTGCCTGCATTGAGGTATACCCAAACACACATGATGTCACAATGGTAATCATGTACAATGTGGATTCAAACATATGTCTTACTAAGGCAACAGCATATAGGACATTGTCTTGTTTTATCATACAACAGGAAAAGCCTTAGTATTTATCCTGGGAAAGCCTAATTTCATCCAATGACATCATCATGTAAGCAATAATGCCCAACAGGGTTAATGTGTAATTAACACATGGAGGGGCTCTACATCTCCGGAAGGACATTAATTACACATTAACACACACCCTGGAAGGCATTATTGCACTTAGAGAATGGGCTGTCTGCAAAATTATTGTTTTACTTACTTATTTTTTAACTATTATATTATTTTTTATACATATTTTTGATGATGCCGCGGTGGTACGGTAGTAGCATTGTTACCTCACAGCAAGAGGTTCTCCCATTGAATTCTTGGCTTGGCTTGGGAGTGCCTTCTGTGTGGAGTCTGCATGCCCTCTCCATGGTTGGGTAGCGTTCGAAAGACATGCGTATGTAAATGGGCGTGCCTTCGTTGAAGGTTGGGCATCGAGCTGGCACCTCAGCGTTTCATAAAAATCTACTGCTAATCATTAGCGGACCAGAGTTCTGCTGTGGTGACCCCTTACTGGGAAAAAGCTGAAAGACAAACAACATATATATTTTTGATGTAAAATAGTTCCTCCGTCTAATGTTTTCCAACTTTCTGTAATAGTGTTGGAGGGAGCATTTTACATCAAAAATATATAAAAATATATAGCCATTAAAAAATAAATAAAACAAAAGAATTTTAAAGAGAGCCCATCCCTTCTCTCTCTCTCTTGCTCTCTAATACACAGTCCCTCCTGCTTTCACACACACTTGCATATGCATATACATTCTCCTCTAGTTTCATACTTGCATTCACTCACACAAGTTTAACTCTCAATCTCTTAGCAAAAATAATCTGGACAAAGTCAAAAATAATGGGGGACAAAGCCCCACAAAAGGGACAGATTTTAAATATTGCTCTTATAAACTTAGAAAGTTGCTAGAATAAAAGGTTTTGTATTACAATGCATTTTCTGAAAGATATAAACTGTGAAACTCAAATGCCTGTAATTATTTAGTGAATTCAAACCTCACAGATATGCCACAAAACTTCTGAAAAATACATACTTTATGAGGAGAAGACAAAATATGATGTAAAACTCTGGATATTCTGCAAACGTTTGGACAGTTGAGAGCTATGCACACAAGACCTCTCTCTCTCTCTCTCTCTCTCTCTCTCTCTCTTACACCCAGTCTGTTCTGCTTTCACGCATGCATTCTCAGACAGAAACATAAAAACACTCATACTTTTTTTGTACTCACTAAACAACAAAAGCACTGCTTAGTGAATGTAAACTGAGGGAGGCCATTATTTTTTTGCAGTCCAAGCTCCATGGCAGCTTGATATGCTGCCATGAAGTGGCAGACTTATTTTTCAGTGCAGTGGCCATTACTTGTACATTAATACCCTGCTGGAGAACGTTCGTTCTCTGGTCAGGATACTGATGTAAAGTTTGCCCATTGTCTATCCAATAAAGCATTTCTGTGTGAAAAATTAGCAGATATTTTTGTATTGGGAATCCCCAGCTATGCATGTCCATAGCTGGATGACAACATTGTTACCTACATGCACACTCACAGTCAAACTGACACAAGTCAGTCTTTAGAGTAATGGGTGGATTTCAACTGAATACGTAAGATCACAAGGTGCAGAACATTGCCTGAGTCACATGTACTAAATGAGATATTGGTTTACAATTGTGATAGTGCACATGTGAATGAATGATCTCACCATTGTTTAATAGAGTGCTGGATTCAAACCTCCTACTTATTTAGTTACACAGATTAGACAGCACAGTATCAAGTGCAAGTCCAAAAGGATAATTCATACTATGACTGCGATGTAGCTCATTTTGAAAGCATTATGTAACCATTATGCTTCCAAAACTGGGTATTTCCTGTGGGTAACACAAATTTATAGAGTAGCCTTCTGCCAGTGAAAATATATTTCCTAAGTTGAACTTTACATAAGGGGCATTTGTCACAGACCCAGTTGTATATGACAGCACCCACGGTCACATTATTTAACCTGTGCTGGATTCAAACTCCCTACCTATCTAGTTACATAATCTATAAAATACAGTGTGAGTTGCAAGTGCCCCAGGAGACATTTGATTTTCATAGTGAAGGATTGCACATAGGAAAGAATGACTTTATCAGTGTGTTGCAGAGAAGATGTTTGTGGGACAAGGCCGTACTGTCCCAGATTAAATTCTTCCACTGAGTGGAAGCAAATAGATCACATCTGCCCTGGATGCTATAGGCAACTGACATTGTAGCCAGGCATACAAGTTCACTACTGCAAGATTTGAAACTCTTACCTATCTAGTTACACAATCTATAGAATGCAGTATTAGCTACAAGTGCCACAAGAGAAGTCTGATTTTATAGTGACAGACTACACTTATGAAACGATGACTTTATTTGTGTGTTCCAGGGAAGGTGCTTATAGTAAAAGTAGGATAAGGGGATGGGGGGGTCCTCCCACTGGTTACATTCCTCCTCTGAGTGGAAGCAGATATAGCACATCTGTTCAGGAAGTTATACATAAATGACATTGAAACCACACTCATCAGTTCACCACTGTCAGATATGACCCTCCTAGCTATTTAGTTACTCAATCTAGAGAACACAGTATTAACCACTAGGACCTGGGGAGAAGTCTGACTTGTAAGGTCCGAGAGGGCACTTCATCATGAGTGTCTTGTAGAAAGGATGTTTGCATTAAAAGTGTGATAAAGTACAGAGGAAGCTGTGTCCAAAGTTATTTTTTGATTTTGAGTGGAATTGGACAAAGCGCATCTGTTGCTGAGGCTCTACTTACTTGTCACTAGAACAGCACACGCACACACACACACACACACACACACACACACACACACACACACACACACACACACACACACACACAAATTTGTTACTGTCAAGATTTGAACCACCTACATAACGTGTTGCAACATTGACAGTACACAGTATAAATTGAAAATGCCACTGGAGAAGTCAAGCTTTTAAAGGCACAAGATAACCTCATCAGTGTGTTGCAGACAGGATGGTTGTAGTAAAAGTGTAATAAAGTGCAGATGGAGCTGTGTCCAAAGTTAAATCCTTCTCTTGAGTGGAAGTGTACACAACACAACTGCTAATGGTGTGTTACTCTTAGGTGTTTCCTCATTTTTAATATGTCATGCTGTGCACAATAAAGTTCTTGAGTAGGGAGCAAGAAGGAGTAGGAGACTGGAAAAAAGATTAAGACATAAGCAGGTTGAGAGTGGTTTATTAAATATTCTTGTTGGCCACATTGTTTTTTTTATCTCAGTACATACCGCAATATGAAGACTAAAGATGTACACTTTTGCCACATCTAGATATGATGTTAAGGCATTACTGTGTCATAAAATCAGTCACAATGGTATAATATGACAAATGGAATTATAGCCTTGACTATGCCATTTCAGATATATGCTTTCAAAGTTAATAATTGAATTTGCAAACATTTATTGTTAATGTCATGTGGTATTGCAGTTAATATCTTACAAATACTGTCCTGAAATAAAATCTAATGTCTGTTTCTGATTATTAAAACAACAAACAATTAATACAATAACCAAGAGCTATTGGAACAGGCATGTATGCTTAATATAAAAGTTATGGTGTGCCTGCTCAAGATGATATAGAGTGATGGACTGAAAATACTTCTCTGCCTTGCATTCAGATCTGATGTATACTTATCCCATGTTCTCTGAGACAATTTATACTCTCCTAATACACCTCATGGTTTTCTACAATTTCTGTTGCAGCTGTACAGAAGGGAAAAGAAAAAAATATATATATGATATATGAAACCATAATGAATAATGGCATATTGTAGACAGGTGACAGGTAAGTATACTTACTCAACTGAGGAGTGTTTGTAGTCTCAAATTCATCTAACTGTCAGGTAAGGTGATGCTGCTTGAATGTCTTCTTGTCACTGTAATGGTAACAACATTACTTCTCAGTGTATGGGATGCCAGTTACACTGGAGGCAACCATGGTCAAGCTATTCCAAGCCTCAGTCTTATAGTGAGGCATGATATAATCTTCCTGCAGCAGCCACCGGCTGTTGAACTTGATGAAGAGTACAACAAAAATCATGGAATCCTCAAATCTGCACCTTTGTGTGCTGAATGGAACATTGTATCTAACTTCTTCTGCTAAGTCTGCGGAAGTCACACTAGAAATATGTGTCTGAATTGCTGCCCATTTCAGATCATGCATATAACTGCTTGTGTTCAAAGGTGCACAGCTTTGCCAGCTGCATTAGTGCAACTGAAATCACAGCGATGGCTTGGCAGACACATTGACAGTGATTACTTCAAAAAAACACAGAAGCTGTGAAATATGTCAGTGAGGTTTGGAAGTATGTGATGCTGAAACTATTGACACATGTTCCAATGTTAAACAATAAGTTAGCCATGTACCAATCTTCTCACTGTCACCCCCTCAGTAAGTCTGCAACAAAGAGGACTGATTGTGAAACCCTGATTGTTTCTGCAGTCAAACTAATCATTTACACTTACAAGCCCTTAGCAGTTAACACTTCTTAATGCTCGTATTTGCTAGGACATGTGCACACAATCATGTAGGTCCTTACACTATGTTTACCTGCACTGCACTTACTGCAAATTGTGAAATTCATGAATGCTAATGAGGTCACACTTCATTTGCATACTCACAGTGCTGAGAGGGCTGTAGCTGTACTATAAAAAGGTAATCATGTAGGCAAGGAACAGAAGTCAGGAATCGAAAAACAGGAACCAAAGTCAAATCCAAAAGCAAACTTTTTTGAACATAATTGTTTAATTAATTGCTATGAGTATATATATATCCATTCTTTCAGTGAGAATGTATACTCTTGAAAGGTGGTTAGAGAATAAAGAATTTGCTTTTGGATTTAACTTTGGTTCCTGTTTTTCGATTCCTACTTCTGGAAAAGATTTGTGTTTTGGTATTGTTTTGGATCAGAGTTGTTTCTATCTGAAGGTGTGTGGAGTGGAGTTTGTGCAAGGAATATGTATAGTAGTAGTTGAGACTGTTTGGACTTAGAGAGCTTGACACAGCCATTTGCTTCAACAACAGACTTGCTGCAAAGGATGCGTTCCTTTTGTTTTGTTTTTGTTATTAATGTATTGAATTTCACAATATGCCTATTGGTTTACTGTCTGCATTTTTCTCACTTATGGAAAAGCTATGTGTATCAGTTATTTCTTGACCATTAAAAATGTTTCTAAAGAATGTTACCTGAGATTTAATGGAAAGTTTCATCTGCAAAGCTGACCAGTTAGTATAGAAGCATGTTGTACTGCCTATTAGCAAGGTCAGGAATTTTTGAATTATTAGCACACAAAATTGTGTTAATCCTGTGCTGTGTACTTGGCTGCCCTGCACACAAATGTATATCCCACAAAACTTTTATCCACTTTTTCTTGAAAGGTGTACATTATTTTTGTTAATGCTGTAATGCAGTACAGAGTTACCTTATGTTTGTCCTTTTAGTATTTTTTTTAATTCCTTTCTTTGTTACCCAGGGTATTTGTACTTATATGCATTCATCCATTTTCATTTATTTTGTGCATGATGGATGGATACATTCATAGATATTTGTTTTGTTAGCAATAATGTTTTATTAATTTTTTTTTCTGCTTCCCAAGACTTCAGCATCACATAAAACTCCATGAAGTGATGCCGAGAATGAAGAGCTCATTCAAGCACTACATCACCATGGGTAATTCCTCTTATAGAGAGGCAGAGTTGACAAGACCTCCCATGACTATAGCTGGGGGCAGGTGGTCAACAATATCAATTTGGTTGGAGGTCATGGGCATACATATTCAAAAATAAGACGCATGGGACACTGATATGATCACACAGGCCAGACATCGGGCAGCTGCTATTGCATGGGAAAATAGGCTACAGTGGGTGGTCATGCTACAGAACCACCACTGACTGAAACAGAGGCATTCCTGTCCACTGTCAGTGATCCAGACAGCTCAGCAGAGAGTTTACACAGAATAATTGAAGTTAGGCTGATGTGGAAAACAACATAAGTGTGGCTACTGCAGAAAATCCGAATATGCAATATAATTAAAATATTCTCAGTGTGTGTGTGTGTGTGTGTGTGTGTGTGTGTGTGTGTGTGTGTGTGTGTGTGTGTGTGTGTGTGTGTGTGTGAGTGCATGTGTGAGCTGCTAGATCATCTGATGTGGCCATGCAAGATTCCATTCCCATAGTGGAACTACTTCCACTGCTCTGTCAGTGATTGCAGTGTCCACAGCCAGATGTGAAGGCCATGTGGTTGTGGTCCAGAGTGTAGTCATGATGAGAATTCATTCAGCAGACATCACTCACATTAACAGAATTTTAGCCAGGGCCATGGAACTAGCAGTACAATTCCTGACAGAGGTAGATCTAATTGTCAGGGGTGACAACACTGAACATAGTCTACCCTGCAGCACCTGTCCAAGATGCCAGAAAGTAATGCTAGCACAGTGCTTGATTGTGTCCATTCAGACAAACACACACACACACACACACACACACACACACACACACACACACACACACACTTACACACACACACACACACACACACACACACACACACACACACACACACACACACACACACACACACACACACACAAACACACACACACACATATACACACGCAGATGTTATCTAAGTAGTAGCGTTGACTGCTATACATATCTTGCTACTCTCCTTGAAAAATGGGTACTTAAGGAATAAATTTTGTTTTGCTTGCACACAATCATTTCTTTGGTTTAAGGCTTACTCTCCTGTATCCTCCCTCCCAACCACACCCTGTGCAAGTGATGATGACTTTGGCCTGACCTTTGCACTTTTCTTTGTAATTTCAGGCTGAATATATTTCTGATGCACAGAGTGGATAGCTAATGCTAACTCAGAAGCTTCCTTTAATGTAAATGTATTGCAGAAGAAAGGTTTTTATTCATCGGTCATAATCAGTTCTGAATGATTGTTTATATAATTGTCAGTCCTCATTATATTTCTGTTATCATTCTTAGTAATGCAGTCAAAGTAGATATTCAAGTATTGCTTATTGGTATACTTATGCAAATGATAATACTATTGACTTGGTCACTGGTTTGCATTCAGTGATCAGCTGAAATGCTTGATGCACACTGTGCTAAACCAAGAGATAATTTCGGGTTCCCTTCCAGTTGCCCAAGTTACACTTCAATTGGGTTGGGGAGGAACTCTGCTTCACATGGATGGGGTGCCATTTCCAGAGACAGGGTAGTTTCTGGGATTCAAACCTGTCCTTCCAGCATGTCCTATTTTTATCATAGGCAAGGCTTAAGTCATTAGAAAGGGTAACTCTGGTGCTGTTTGCTTTGTAGATTTGTAGAGGGTTCCTAAGATGCCTTTTATGCCAGGCATCATCTCCCCTTAACAGCCTGTAGAAGACAGAATACAGGGATAGAGCTTTGAGGTGGTCTGCAAAGATGTGCTTTTATGCCCTGTATAATTTTAATAAGGACCTGCAGTAAATTTTAAAATTTTTCAATGTACCTGCTTAGGTACACACCAAAGGGAAAATTGTACTCAGTGATAGGCCTTATGAGTGCCAAATACTGTGGAACAGTTACAGTTTGAACCTAGATGCCATACATTTGTTTATAAGTTACACAATATAAAATGATTTCCTCACTACCATAGGCACGTGTTGGTCAAGGGCTAGACTACTGCCTATGTATGTTCCCAAGACCCTGACAATTGAGTTGACTCTTAGGAGTGTGTCATCAATATGGTAATTACCAGATTTGGCTAGCTTACCATGCATTTCATGGCATTTAGCTTTAGTTCATGGCTCCAACACCAGTTATTTGTGTTCATCGGCTTCTTCTTGGAGATCATTAGTGTTGGTGGGGGATCCCTTGACTGCTCCTAATTTTTAATCAAATGCAAATTTATTCAACCCACAGCCTTTGATGTTGGCCTTGACTTCAGAGAAGACTAATGCAGTAGCACCGGCCACACATTTAGTGTTAGCAAATGAAGCTATTACTCTACACCTTGTGAAGTTTTCAGTTGTGTCCCTAGTGATGTGACAGTGGAGGTTTTATATATAATTATATATATATATATATATATATATATATATATATATATATATATATATATATATGGCTCCTTCACATTGGATCAAACTGACAAAATGTAGAAACACCAAGTATGTTGTAAACAAAATTTACTTTTTCACCACTGTTGCGCAATCCTAGTGTTGGAGTATATAATTAGCAGGGGGTATGGGGGATGCAGGGGGATTGCCCCCTGCATTAAATAAGTTTTGACATTTTGATGTTTCAACATTTTGTTAGTTTGATCAAATGTCGGGGAACAACATATATATATATATATATATATATATATATATATATATATATATATATATATATATATATATATATATATATATATATACATATATATATATATATATATATATATATATATATATATATATATATATATATATATATATATATATATATATATATATATATATATATATATATATATATATATATATATATATTTTATATATATATATATATATATATATATATATATATGTATGGGTCTGTGTTGATTTATATATATATATATATATATATATATAACTACATATATATGTGTACATATATTTATATGTATGGGTCTGTGTTAATTTATTGACAGACCACTTACCTGAATTCAATTTTGCCAAGACAACTTCAACGAAACGTTAAAAAACAGAAACCACAAAGCACCAAAATGCTTTCACTGGGAAACAAACCAATTAGTCACAGAGTAAAATAATGAAACGGACATATATTAAACCCACCCAAGTGGCGGGCTTTGCCCCCTATCCCCTAACTAAATATAGAAACTCTGAGATCGCACTAGAGTGGGGAAAAGGGCAAAGTTCACCCTGGTGGCCAGTTGGTTCGTTTCCCTATGAAAGAACTTCAGTGTTTCATCATTTCAGTTTTTTAACGTTTTTGTTAAAGTCATTTTGGTGAAACTGAATTCAGGTAAGTGCTCTTTCGATAAATCAAAGTAGACCCATATATATATATATATATATATATATATATATATATATATATATATATGGGTCTACTGTAATACACTTCTTCGAACTCACACAGTAGACCCTGGGTTACGTGAAAGTGCAATTAATGGAAAGTGCACTTTCGGAAAACCGGCTTCAGCGAATGGGCTACTACTAATGTTTAGTGCAGTAGTTATGGACCTTAGGGTTAGGGCACGGGTCATGGTAAGGGGATAGCTAGTATGTGCCCTAACCCTAAGGTCCATGACTACTGCACCACAGTGGAGGATAGCCTGTTCTCCACTGTGGTGCGGTACTCATGGACCTTAGGGTTAGGGCACGGATCATGTTAAGGGGATATCTAGTAGGGCTATTCCCTTATCATGACCTGTGCCCTAACCCTAAGGTCCGTAACTACTGCACCACAGCGGAGGACATAGCACATTTTCCTGCTGTCCTCCACTGTGGTGTGATCCATTCGTAGAAGCTGAGTTCGCAAAAGTGCACTTTCGTGTAACTGAGCGGTCTACTGCTCTTTTTCAAATATGTGGTATTCTATGAAAAGCAGTAGACCCATATATATATATATATATATATATATATATATATATATATATATATATATATATATATATATATATGTATATGTATGGGTCTACTTCTTCTTATTGAAATGACATTTCCCTGAACGTCAGTTAACCGAGTGCACTTTTTGCCAAATGCGTGCACTAGATCTAACTTAGCCAAAATGCAACACAACAAAATAAATCCTACAAAACAAACACAACACAAACATTTTTTGCCATATTTTTGCAAGGGCAAAAAGCCATGCAAAGCCACCCCACACCCTGCAACTTATATACTACAGTATACTACAGTACTACAAACACAACAACAACAACAAATCTCCATTTGAATGCACATCTCACTGTAGTGCACTTTTCTATGCTCTACACATCTGCTCATTACCCATGTATATCTATAAATATATATATATATATATATATATTATATACATATATATAATATATATATATATATATATATATATATATATATATACATATATATATTATATATATATATATATATATATATATATATATATATATAATAGTCAATATTGTAATACTGGCGAACATTTAATACTGGCAGAAGTGATTGTATTCTCATATGATTACTTTGTTGCAGAACAGTGTTTTAGAACAGTGCCCTCCACTGTTGTGTGATCCCCCCCCTTGTGTGTGATATAAGGTGGTAACAGGAGAAAATGTTTTTCTTTTGAGGAGCAATCCTTTGAGGTTGATATTTTGCTGTTCACTTTTTTGTACTTCAACATTTTGAAGTATATCCATATGTAGGGAAAAATAAATGTGATTTCAGTTATTATATTTAAATATAAGGGAGGTTGATTGTGTTCTGTTATTGAATGGTATAATTATGTATACTGTTGCTTATTATAAACACACACACAACCACACACATGCACGTGCACACGCGCACACACACACACACACACACACACACACACACACACACACACACACACACACACACACACACACACACACACACACACACACACACACACACACACACACACACACACACACACACACACACACACACACACACACAAAAATATCCAAAAATATATGAAAAAAAAAAAACACAAATAAACTTAACTACTGAATACTTAGTTCTAGTTTACATGGTATAATTATCCATCTGTTGAATATACATAACTGTTTGATGCTTTGGTATCTTGCTGACACATTTCATATAGTACAGATGATGTGAGAGATATAACATTTACCTGAGGACAAAATGTGTCCCTACCATACCCCTAACATAACTGGATTTAATACAGACTTTATATATTTTTTTTAGTTAAACACGCACCCTCTTTGTTTTGGAAAGATACCGCCTTGATGACGCAAATGTTGACACATCTGTTCTTGAGCAAATGCTGATAAGTAAACTGTCTTCAAGGAAATGCCTTGTGGATTAGAAAAGCACATTTTTAAACTTTCTTAGAAAAACATGTCCTGTTGTCAGTTCTTTAAAGAAAGCAAATTACATTCTTGTCATGTCTGTAGGAAGTCAGCTTTCTTGATGTGTATGTAATACACACATAAGCAAGTTCCTTATTTTTTTAAGCCACAGTCATTTAGTATGGATGCTAATCACATATTACTAAACTCTGTTTCTGCATTTAAGCAAGGTTTATCTTATTCCTTATTTATGTTGCATATTTGTAGCAAAGTTACATTCAACCTTAATATATTGTTGAGCATAATCCTACAATTCTCTCTTTTTATTTTTTATAAAAAATACATTAAGAAGCATACATTTTACATAGTTAATGCAGTGATATCAAATATTACTACTAAAACTGAATATATTTAACAACGTTTTCTTTTACAGAACATTTTCTGAAAATATTTCATCAGTTATGGGCTGTGTCTGCTTTAGTTTTATTTTTTGCAATAACAGAATTTCATCTTAGAAGACTTTGATTAACTCTTGGCAGCTGTTGAATTAACTCTTTACTTTTCAAAAACTATGTGCTACTGCATTTATACACTGCTGAAAATATACAGTTTCAATGTCATTTTAACCATAACATTGTGGTCATGTCTCTGAACTACCCATTAACATCTTGGTTGACAGTGAAGTGAACATAAAGTACTGAACTGGGCTTAGATAACAAATATTTGAATGCAATTATTTCAGTATATTTAATACCCGAGGATTTAAAAAAACATGATGTATATACTAAAGAATTTTGTGTACATAATAGTCCATTAGATGTATGAATACAATATTTTAATATAATTTTCCTTTGACTGGGGTAACCGATAAGATTCCAACTTAAAATCAGTGATAATATTACAACTTAACAAATTACTTTTGAACTTATTACAATGTATCCAGTACAGTATTTATTTACACAGACTGTTAGCTATTCATGCATTTCAGTCTAACAGCTATCCTGGACCCAATTGTTTTTTAAACATGTTTTTTCATACATATTCATTACTAGACATTAATTTCATTTGTACTGAATTATTTTGTATTTGTACATACAAAGACTGTAAAGTACACTTAGTCTTAGTAACATTAACATCAAGCAAAATCTTGGAAAATTCTTATGTCTCTTTAGAAGTATCTAGTGTAATTGCCACCAGAGACAACTATGCTTTTTGCATACCAACATTGTCTTGCCAAAAACATTAAAAAATAGTGGCCATTCTTGCTCAATTTTTACATATATTTACTCTCTCTTGTATAGCTTTAATAAAGCAATTTTAAGTAATCTCTTGTATAGCTTTACAGTTTAACAAGTTGTAAATACAATTTAATACTAAACAATACAATAATAACTAGAATGATAGCTATTAGCAACTTGTAAAATATCTTATCCTGTCAGGTTTAATCTGTTTACCAATATTTGTAATGCACTAATACCTGTTTTTCCCTCCCCTGAAAGAGTATTGTCAAGAAGGAATGAGATATTTCTTCCTGCAGCTTTATTTTATACCCTTTTGCAATGCTGCTCACACAGTCAGTGTAAACCTGAGAAAGCACCCCTCTCCCTGTAGTATTGCACAATTGTTTATTTGCTTTATAATGTATGTCAGCCCAACACTTTGGTTATACATTTGCTTTATTAGGTTTTTAAACTATATACCTTTGTCTGATCTGATCATTTTTTGGCTGTTTTCTTTTCTGTTGCCTTTGCTGTCTACTTCTACTAGTAGTTATTTGTACCCTCCTGTATAATTGATTTGAACTGTATGTATACTATAACCCATCTGCTGGCTATACTTGATGTAATTAAGGTTTTTTATTTTTATCAGTGACATATATGCACCATTGTGATGTTTTATTATAATTACCAAATAGTGTTGCATGTGAACATTTTAACAATTATGTTTTAATAACAATAGGTTTTTAGAAAAATTCAAGCCACTTGTCTGGCAGTCTTGTTTCTTATCTTATCTGCTCAACATTTCCTGTAACTATTCATCCAGTCTAGGAAGGTCTGAGCTCACATTTTAATTAACCCTTTTAGCATTTTTCCTTTAATCATCTGTTAGTAAAATGCAGTTATAAAACACTTTGTATTATATTTGTGATTTGCATAACTATGCAAACTAAACATTATTTTACAATTAGTTTAGATATTTTTTAACTTTTGATTTCAGTGTTTTTTTTTATTTATTTAACTGCTCTGATATTCATTTTACAAAAATTGTTTGACTAATACCATCCGTGATTTTATTTCTTTTTAAAATTCAGAGCTTTAACTGTTTGGTGTGGTGTTACTATACAATTATAAAAAAATTGTAAAAAAACAAATAGATATTAGCTTAACTAAGACATGTTTATATTTACATTATTTATATTTGCTGTTGTCTACCTGTTATTCTTGTGCATTGTATAAAAAGAAAATACATGCATGTCAGTCTTGTCACTTTTAAATCTTTATACAAGCATGTCAGTGTTGTGACTTTAAATCTTTACTCTTATTAACTATTTTTATTTAATTTTTATACATTAGAACTGCTTTATTTACCTTTTGATTATGCTATGAGAATGGCAGACATATGCTCTACTTTACTGTAGTGCTGATAAATATCTTGCTTGAATTGAATGAAGTTTTAAACATTTGAGAATGATTTGTATTTTACCATCCTACCATGTACGCTTAACCATTTTCAAAATACAAACATATTATAAAATATATCTCTTTTGTACAGATCAACTGTAGTTTCCTGCTCTTTCCCAATGTATGTAGGAAGTCAGTCTCTGTCAGTTTAGCTAATCTGTTTTCTTCATCATATAACTGTTGTTCAAGAGTTTCCTCGTGGTCTGCCTGATATGTCTCATGAACTTGTTCTGCTGAATCTGAAACTCCTATGCACTTTTGAAAAAATGTTTATATAACTTGTCTAAACTTCCTGAACTCATTGTGTCTGTCTCTTAGAAGTTTATTACATTCTTTTATAACAAAATATACTAGAGGTCTTGTCAGTAACTGATTTGACTCCTGTTGTAACTCTGAGATTAACATTTCACATGTGGTGACAGGACATAACTGTTTAACATCTGAATCACACAATAAACATTTGTCATACCCCACATGGTTTTCTTTGAGATACCAGTCAAATATTGTAATACATTTGCATAATGCCTTACTATCAACCTGCCCTACTAAGGTTTTACATTTACTAATGTGCTGTGTATACCAACATTGCAATTGTTTACATTTGCTTGAATTATGTCTGAAAATATCCATACTGTCTAATAACATCCAAATTGCGTAATATCCAAACTGTCTAATATTAGTCGAACTGTCTAATATCCAAACTGTCGAATAGCATCCATACTAAAAAATGTGACGTAAAAAAAAGTCTTACCAGTTAGCAAGAAAACAGGTGATCAGACTGTTATTGCTGATCATTGAAAAATTTTCAAAGTCACTTGAGAAGCTGGGGAACACAACAGGCAGCGGACTGCTGTGTAAGTAAATGTCCACCTTTTCTTGGAGAATTTATGACACTGCGACTTGAACTTCAGTCTCACTCCGGTTGTAGACATCTAAAAAACTTTACTATTGCAAGCTGCATAAACTGGAATACTTCTGTTTAGGGTTTACACATACGTACAAATGTTGGTTACTGCAATTTGACTGAAGTGACCTTCTGCAGGACTTACCATCACTCTTTCTGTGTTCGAATGCAGATTTTAGGTTCAAATGCAGGTAGGCTTGCCATTGAAAAATTTATTTTAATTGTTCCATAACACTGTGCTGTTACTCTGATGCTTAGTGTGATGGATTTAAAGTCTTCTTAAGACACTCAGTCTTGCTGGCTGGATTCTGCTGAAATCAAAGTCTGGTTATAGTTGCATTCACAGTCTGCTGCATACAGTAAACTGTCTTCAAGAAAACGCCTTGTGGATTAGATAAGCACATTTTTAAACTTACTTAGAAAAAACATGTCCTGTTGTTAGTTCTTTAAAGAAAGCAAATTACATTCTTGTCATGTCTGTAAGAAGTCAGCTTTCTTGATGTGTGTGTGTAATACACTCATAAGCAAGTTCCTTATTTTTTTAAGCCACAGTCATTTAGTACGGATGCTAATCACATATTACTAAACTCTGTTTCTGCATTTAAGCAAGCTTTATCTTATTCCTTATTTATGTTGCATATTTGTAGCAAAGTTACATTCAACCTTAATATATTGTTGAGCATAATCTTACAGGGCTGACCTCCATCACACAAGATCTCCATTTAAATACATTCATTACTCTGTACTTTAGTTTTATGAGAATTAGGATTATCTTCTGTCAGATAATTTTTAATAAGATTCACTATACAGCAGTTCTGATCAGTTCAGTTAGTGTGACTTCTCTTTTATTAGTGATCTAATGAAGAATTTAATTCTTGACAATTTTCTCTTGTTAATACGTTAGCTTCACAATTCTGCCTTCTACCCCTAATTCAAAAATCAGAAGTATGATTACAGTAACTTTTTCAAGTCATCTGTGAACAATTTTCCAACAGCTGATCTAGCCACCATAATTTTATCCAGTACTGAATTCAAAGTATTCAATAATGTGTTTCTTTGTAATTTGAAGCATCTTAAGATATGTATGTCTACTCTGATGATAATTGCCAGGACCATAAAAACCTTTAAAAATTGTATCTGTTGTTTAAAGTTTCTCAGATTAGATTTGTGCCAGTGTGACAATTTACTTTTCTTGACATTTTGTGACAAGTTTGTCACAAAATTTTATTATTTCACTGTAATGAAATACTTCAAGGAAAACGATATCTGAAATTTCATACATCAAAACATAGATGAATTCTATAAAATAAAGTGTTTAGAATGTTTATAAAGAAATGCGATTCCTTACAAACTGTATCATTATACATGATAATACATATTGCCTACTGGTCTGATAATGTGTCAGCACTACAGCAACAATAGAGCTAACAGGCACATTTGTACAAATGAAATCTTGAAACATTAAAACTTTTCCTTCTGACAACAAATGGAAATCAGATCAAGAATAGTCTGAACAGGCATCTGATATCCCATATCAAGATAAAACAAGAAATGCAGGCAAGGAATGCAAATGCAACAGATATACAATAAAGTTAAAGGATCTAAAATGAAAAGGGTAATATATTGTAGAGGATTAAAATAAAAAATGAATGTGGAAAATGCTTGGGAGGCAGTTACATGAAACGTGCAAAGGTTACTAGGAATATATAAATATCTTTAAGGTAAGTGAAGGCTTGGGTTACAGTATATGGAAAAAAGATTTCTCAAATATATTGAGAAATTTAGAGAGACATTGCCAGACAAAGGGGGAAACAATATCAGAAGGATGAAAATGAAGTCATGGGGATGAATGAGTCTGCTGACATATTTGCATAGAAACAATAAAGATACAGTGACAGTAAGGGAAGATTGCACAGATATGGAAGGAAAACAAAGATAAACTGGGGATGGACTAGGGAGGAAGTACAGAACAAACATTTGTGACAGCAGGATGATAAAGCACAGTGTCTATATGAGATACCTTCTTAAAAATTGTAAGAGATGGCAGAAGGGCTTGGTGAATCAGTGATGAATCTCTATAGTCCCTCAATAGATAACAGAACAACGCAATAGGACTACAGGATGGTACGTGTGGTAACCTTGCACAAAGATAGGTATAGGAAAGAAATAAAGCAGCCATAGGTCCATTTCTCTCCCTTCTATCCCAGGAAAGATATTGATAGACTTATGGGGTTGAGGTTGATGGATTCCCTGAATACTCAAGGAATAAGTGATGGGGTAGCAACAATGATTCCATGTGAAGGCGAGAGGCGAGGCCAGAATTTTTTTCAAAAAAAAAGTATTATATTTGGTTGCTTCTTTTTTTTTTTGTATTTTTTTCTTGTTGGGGTAGCAACATAATCCATTACTGTGATTTGATCAGTGCAAACACAGTAAAAAGAAAATTTAGTGCTTACCATATATGTGGAATTTAGTAGGTGACGTCTTTGACAATGAGCCAGATTGAAAACTGTTGGGAATGTTAAAGGATGTGAGAGTATGACACAGATGCAAAACTAAGTGATTAAATGCAGAAAGTGATAGTCAGAGGACATTTGTCTGATGAAGGAAATCACCATTAATGTGGCATAGGATTCATTGCCAAAAGTGTCCATGTTCAAAATGTTGTTTCTCTGGTATCTAATCAGAACTGAAGAGCAAGCTCATCCTGGTTGCTGAGTTCACTAATTAAGACCCCTGGTGAAAGAATTGAAGCCTTCAGCTGAATACAAATAGACCTGGGGGGTAGTAAGTGACAGCTATGATTCACTACAGAAAAGTACAAAGTAATGCCATTCAGTGCAGCAGACTCAGTATTTCCATAAAAGTAGCTGATGGAGTTCTGCACCTAACAAAAGAGAAAAAGCTCCAGGGCTTTATTCATTCATACAAAGCAGTAAATGTACACAATGGCAAAGTCCAATAAAATGATGGGATGTTTAGCTGTGAGAGTGGAGATAAGAGTTATTGAAATTATTTTCCAAGGTACAGTACATTAGTAAGAAAAAACACATTAAGAAATGCCATGTTGGGCCACTAATAGTAAACAAAAAGACACTGGAACACATACATGATGTAATACCTTTTATTGGACTAACATACATTTTGCAGTTATCCGAAGTTTTGACTTGGCATGAGCCCTTCATCAGGAGTTAAATTACTGATATTAAATGCAGTGTTTAAATATCTACTTATGCATAGAAAGAGGAGTGTGTCGTTTATTTCCAGTTGGCTAAAAAAGGAAACTTGAAAAATGATAGTGTGAAAAAAATATGCAGCTCATACTACACTTAGATATGCAGTGTGCTTGTTTGTATCTGTGACAGAGAGAGAGGGACAGAAAGTATAGAACAGGGTCATGAAATGCTGTATAAAAATCAAAGTTTGGCATGTTACATTACAGTTAGTGTTTATTTAGCAGTGAAGGTAACATTCAAGGAGAGTGATCTGACATTTAATGTGACAATACATTTCAAAACAAAAGATTTGTAGGGAGATTAGTTAAATCCAGAGAAGGAAAACAATAATGTATAATTTGTAAGTTGTAACTCTGTCTAAACAAGCAATCTCTGTGAGAAAGAGGTTTTGGTTAGCATAAAATTAGCAATAATGTCCAGTTCACAGTGATGAGAAATGCAGAGACTACCAAGAGAATAAGATTCAGGTTTAGAATGTATATTGTATGCAGTTAGTACACTACACAGACTGTAGTTTCGTTAACTTGAGAGACAGAGAAAAACGGAGAGAGAGAGAGAGAGACAGAAAGAGAGAGAAAGAAAAGAAAATACTGTTGTTATGTCAGCCCTAGGTTCTGAAGAACAGAAGAACTGGATAAAGTTGCATTATACTGTTAAAACTGTCTGAACACTAAGGTTTATGGCTACTACCATCCTGACTAAAATGTTGCCTTATGTGAAAACAGCTATTCTCTTGCCACAAATAAAATACGGGTCTATATTAGAACACCGAACATTCAGAATTTCGAGTGTTCTAATATCGAACCCTATGAATCGAAAATTTAAAACATCGAACATTCAGAATAGCAATTTTTTTCCTAGGGAAAAAATTCTCAGTTCCAAAACACATACACACAGCACAAGCACACCAAACAAACAGCAATCTACACACATACACCTAAACTCTAACACCTAACCCTACACTAAACTATACATACACCACTAACTATCCACTTACCTTAACCCAAACCCTAACCCTAAGGTCCGTCACTATTGCACAGTCACCTCACCTGTGCCCTAACCCTAACTCACCTACCACGCCCTAACCCCCACGTCCACACAATCGCATACTTACCTGACCCGTGCCCTAACCCTAACTCACCTAACCCGCCCTAACCCTCATGTCCACACAATCGCACACTTACCTGAACCCGACTCGTAACTTTCCACCACAGCACTGAAAATACCGAAGCAACAGAAATGGACAACCAAATTCTTTCCCTAGGAAAAAATTTGGTTTTCTGTTTCTTCGATATTTTCAGCGGGACGATAATAGAGCACTCGAAATTTTGAACGTTCAGTGTTCTAATATAGACCCTAAAATACAGGTGCTAAAACATAGATCCCAATAATCTTAAGAGTTACTGTTAAGATTCTAAAATAGTCAACAGTTTGAATTCAGAATAAATTCATCATAAATCATGCATTACCAAAACAAAAAAAAAAGAATTGTTGCTCTTCAGTATAACTTATTTATGTCCGCTGTTAGTTACTCAAAATGAAAAGTGAAGTTATTATAGTGCCTCATAAAACCAATAACCAAGTTCATAGCACTGACTGTCAGACTGAACAATCTCCATTGTCTTCTTTACAAAGGTATGCAGAAATGTCCTTTAAGAACCATAACTGTCATATCTGATACAGAATGATTGGACTGGGAAAACTGTGTTGACACTGGCTTATCAGTCAATACTCTGCTAGAGCATTTGAGAGAGTTGTAGGCAGAGCAATACAGCTACCACAAGAACGGCTGCTTCAGTATAAAGAGGACAAGCCCTTGACAGAGTTCCACAAGTGACAATACATCATTCAGAACTTAAAAAACATTACAAAATTGTAAGGGACATCCAATCAATGTTCATTGAGGATGACAAGCTGAAAGATATTTTTCCTAACACTCCCACTGCTGTGATTTAAACAGCCAGTAAATCTAAAGAATCTTCTTGTCAGAAGCACACACAGACCAGAGCAGACCACATGGAAAACATTAATTATCTGCATGTCCCAGCATGACGTGAAGCCTTACTTGTAGTCCAGGAAGGTACAAAAACCTGGAACCATCCAAATTGCAAAACATGCCACATGATTTGTATAGCTTTCAACACTACAATTTTTCAGAACAGAAGTTTCAAATGTACAAGATTAATTTATGTGCACTTCCAAAAATGTGGCTTATTTAATCAAATGCACAAAATAGCCATAGACAGGTTACATAGAAGAACTGACCGATTACTTAGCACTTGGATAAATGCTTATAGACACACAGTTACACATAAAATTACTGACAGTCTAATCATTCTGTATCATATATGACAGTTATGTTTCTTAAAGGACATTTCCACACACCTTTAGTCTAGTTACAATAAATGCTACCTAATTCCAGTTTTATAAGTACCACAGAGTATATTGTTCCATAAATAAGTACAGTTATGAAGGACCAGTGTAGCTTTCAGGTTATGTCAGATAACATCTGTGCTGTTTCCTCTTACTCATGGACACCCTTGTAGAAATGTGGCGTTTTTTCCTTTGAATTAGTCCTAGTCTTAAGCCATAAACTGCATGATTCATTTAATGAACTGTTATTTTCTGTCTGTAACTATTAACATTAAAAATAAATGTGATGATTAGAAATGCATGAAGTATGCCTTTTGGATGCAGCTGAACTCCAAACTCAAGGCTGCTGTCCCACATTGCTGTACTTTGTTATATAGCCTCAGTGATAGGTCAATGCTGCCAAACAATTTCCTAGAAATAACGTATGCCAACATATGGGCAACATTCATGATCTGCATGTTATGACTTGATGTGAAGCCTGACTCAACAAGATGAGTGTTTCCAACTACCCAACTGGTGCTGCAAGCTACTAAAGTGTGCAGTCTACACTATGTTATAAAACGTACACCAAAAAATTATACTGTGAGAATTAGTCTGGTGATGCAGTCCTCATTTTAATGTTTGTACATATACTAAAAATAAAGGTAAAGAACTGTTATCCTGCTAATACCCATGGAATTCAATTGGAATTTACATGAGTATTTCTGTTGTAGCACAGGACGAAGCCCTGAGTACAAGCCAGACAATCTATGTTTGACTAGTGAAATAAACAGTGTAGAGGAATAATGAAGCTTATGCCTGCTCATTTCACTTTTGGGGAGGGTATGAGATCATGCCTGTAGTATGTCTTCTGTCATGATTTCAATGGGTATTAGCATGCAAGAAAGGAAGGGTGAGGTAACTGGTTTACATCACTTGTGGCGGCAGGAAGATAACCTTGCAGCTTCCATGAGCACATCCACCCTTGAGTAATATCCAAGCATGCTGGGGCATAGATGGAGCATAAATAAGAAAGGGCTCATGGCCATCATGAACAAAGCTCAGATCTCCTCTGTCCTTCCAGTAACCTGCTTTGAAATTAACCCATACAACTATACAAGAGACTGGCAGTACTCCAGTCAATAGAGAAAGTTAAATCAAACATGGAGATCTAGGCAGTGATAATTTCAGAATATTGTGGGATTTGGCTGCTTAGGACAATCTTATTTAAATATGAATGTATTTACTTATCACTTTTATACTAATTTAGTATCACTTTTCCTGACATATTTACCTCTTCAATATTTCTACAACATCACAACAGTGTGTCTTTAAAGGCTTGCTCCTTCCATCACAGGTGTTCTTCTAGTATATCAGGTCAAGCACAATGAGATCTTATACTGCTGCTATTTTCTTTGTCCATTGCTTTTGTTTTTTAAACTAACTTGCACTAGACTATTCCAGTTTTGACTGCACATGTTGTTTAATTTATCTGCAAGTGGGGCTGTATTTGGTCTGTTTATGGCCTTTGTTTAATGGATGAGCAGTTGATTTGAGACTAGAAGGAAGACCCTATGAACTTATTTGTGAACTACCCAGGAGATGTATAATCTTTAACTGTTTCACAGATATAGTTTTTGGATTGCGTTTCCTGAACTTTTGCCATGGAGTCTTTCCCAGTCTACATATATGACACTAGATGGATTGAAATACCAAAGGTATAGAGCCTCTTTTTTGTTAGTTGTGGGCTGCTAAAACTATTTGGCCCTTATCAACAGGCTCAGATCATCCTAGCTTAGAGACAGCTATGTGTTGTACTGTCACGCTTCACAATGTAATTTTTATTTTCTTTATTTTAGCTTCTCACCCTTAAGAATTTAATGTAAATAAAGATGCATTGAAAAACAGCTATCTAAGACAGAATGGATGGCCATAAATGACAAGTCCTCTCTGAGGTTACAAATATGATAAGTAAGCTGGGACTCACACACAAGCTGCCTAATATGCAAAGCCATAAATTGCAACTTGAACACTTGGTAGGTTATTCCAATTCATAGTTATGCCCTTGCCTAGAAGTACATTTCCATACTACAGGGTAGCAAGAGTTTCAGTATCATATTTAAATGTAGTTGTCAAGGTAAGGTCTGTAGAAATAAAGGCCATACATAGCTTGGTGTGCCTCTTATTTTGGATGCCTGCATATTATGGTACCCTGTACTTGGTACTATATAAGTTATTACTACACAACTGTGTGCAAAATGAATACATGTACAACACAAGATAGCAGCATGTATCTATGCATTTCTTTGGGAGGAAACAGTGTAGATTTCCAATTAAGGTAAGTAGTACTGAATGTGTGTATGAAATATTTGGTAATGTGTCTATAAATGTGTATGTGTGGGGGGCTGGGGTACAGCATGTGAGTAGTGACAGTCTGCTTATAGGCTGTGTGTGTGTGTGTGTGTGTGTGTGTGTGTGTGTGTGTGTGTGTGTGTGTGTGTGTGTGTGTGTGTGTGTGTGTGTGTGTGTCTGTGTGATATTGTGTGTATGCTTGTGTTTCTATGCGTAAGATCACTATTAGATGTGACCTATAGCTTGCATGAATGGATAAATAAAGAAATTGTGGTTGCAGATTGTTCAGGTACTTGATTGATGTAGGTATGTCTGTTTTCATCTGTAAGGCTCTGTGTGAATATTTGTGAATGACAGAGTGTGCAAAGGATAAGGTATACCTGTGTGTGTGTGTGTGTGTGTGTGTGTGTGTGTGTGTGTGTGTGTGTGTGTGTGTGTGTGTGTGTGTGTGTGTGTGTGTGTGTGTGTGTGTGTGGTCTCTGCTATCATACATGGTGGATAGGTAAACCAGAACCTTGATATGCATTGTGACTCTGCTCCATTAAGCATTCCCAGTCTACAAACAATGAAGGTAGGTTCACTGTTTCAGGTGAGTGCATGTGTGTGTGCATGTGTCTGTCTGTGTGTGTGAGGAGGAGTCTGTGCTTGTGAGTGGTCTGGTAGGATCAATGATGCTTGATAGCACAGGTCAGTAGGCTAGTGAACTGACTAATAAAAATACTCAGTTGAAAGATACAGAGTCATGAAAACTCCTGAGATGTTGCCCTTGTGGGAATATAGGTAACTATGAACTGCAAATTGGAGAGCATAGTTCAAGCAGAGGAGATGCTCTGAAAAGTATAGGGAGACTGGAGATACGGTCTGAAAGTTAGCAGGTGTCACATCAGTCCATCCAGCCATATGGTTCTGCACCAGAGGAATGACATTACAAGAAAAGAATATTGATTTGTAGGTAAAAAAATAAAAGAACAAGAAAACAAAAATGACTTAAGATTATTACTTCATCAGGGTGAAAGGACAATATCAAAGGCAAATGAAATGCTGGCTATATATGAATTAAAGAGTGAGATAACCTGTACATGATCTCAGAATAATGGATTTCCTAGTGGAGTTAATATGTTTTGAAAAACATATTAAAACAGCAGATGTTTCAAATTATTTTTCTCAAATGTCTTTAAGCTTGACATCTGTTTTATAAGCACACATTGGTCAGCAAAACAGATAGTTCATACTTGTGCAAGATTACTACATTACTTGTATTGGGTAATACCCCTGTTCCACTGCATTGTGCAATCTTGAAGCTAGAATATGTAAGTAGTAAAGGGTGTGTTGGCATGCTCTATGATTATATCTCAGAGGATGTGCATAGACATGAGCACTGCACTTTATTTCTTTCTTTATTAGGATTATTTAAGATTACAAAATACAAATAATTGAAAAAATCTCATACATTAAACATTAATATTTGAGCATATTATTAATTTATTCAAGCATATTATTAATTTAACAGATTACTATAGAAATTTTGAATATAATAAAAATATTTAAAAGTGAAAAAGAAAGAAAAATTAAACCATGAACAGCATCTACATTTTGCTCTCCACAGGTCCATACACTAATATTGCATTTTTCTTAAAAAGTCCTTATATTATGAAAGACTATGAGGTAAAGCCGATGATTCCTTTTTTCATATTTCTGAATCAGTCTAAAACAGAAGGTCAAAACCTAAGATTAAAAATTCCTGACTATTAGTTTAATTTGAATGACTTTCTTACAAATTTATTTCAATAAAATAAAATCTGAAAAAAAGCAACTGTGACCTATTGTTACTATCTTCTTATTATAATTTTCTGAGCAATAGCTAGGTAACACCATAAAAAAGAATATTGAGCTTTATCAATGTATGAGGGAATAGGAACATTACACAAAACTAAATCCTTAGAAATATAAAAAATGTCAGACCATAAAGCTTGTCCAAATAATTGTATATGATTCCAATAATCTTGTTAGGAATAACATTCAAATAACATATGAGACCAAACTGCTTTACAATTCAAACTCCATCTCCAATAGGACTTATTTTTAAATCTGTCTATCTTGTCTGTCTACTCTACATGGAGTAAAACATGCTTGATGTAGTGTTTTCATGTGTTGACAATAGCACCAGCTTTATGTTTAAATCTGAAAATTATTTTCATTACTTTGAAATATAAAATTCCAGTATCTAGAATTCAAATAGTATATACATATGATAATATTTATGTTCTGTATTTAAAATAATTTTTCTCTTTTCCAAAAATAATCAATAAAACATGGAATTTCTAATTGTCCTGAAGTCTTTAATGAATTAATTTTCTCAGATGCCAATTTATTAGTCTTCATTGTATCTGAATAGTCCTCATTGAATCTGAGTTGAAATTCATTAATTAAAGTATCACTCAATTGTAATTTCAGACTCAAAAAGTGGTTATACCAACTTATAAACTTATTATTCAGCCATTTTAGAATATTAAAATAACCGAGAATTCCTATTACATCATTAGAAAAACAGAATGGGTTTATTAAAAAATACTAATTTTTAATGAATGATATTTATGAAATATACCTTTAATTTTTTTAAGAATATTGTTAATATATTTAGGACTAGAAGGATTAAATTTTATGTGTTGAACATAATTGCTTAGCAGTATCCAGGCCTTATTATCTTTTATTCCAAACATAAATGATTTTAATTGAAATTTCTTTAAACTTAATAGTTCTAATTGTAATCTCTTCCAGTTTGCATTATAATTATCATGTATCCATTGCTTAATAGTTTTTCAAACTGAAGCTTGCAAATATTTTTCACTATCAGAAAACCTAATACCTCCATTCTCCAGTGTTGTTATATGGTGAGCATGCCTCACTAGGCTTTTTATGTAACCATGAAGAATTGTAGAATTTTATCAATTCTTTTGCATTGGAATAGATGTACATTGAAAAAGAATATATTTTTTTTGTAAAAATAGATTTATTATAGTTAATCTATCTATAAATGTGAATAATATATTATTATATTTTTATTAGATTACAAGTATTATAAAGTCCATTTCTTATTCTTGTGGATTAGAACTCAAGATTATTCCCAAATATTTTATTTTTTTCATTATCCCATTTAATATTTGATGATTCTAAAATAATAATATGTTCTATCCTATTAACAATTAAAACTTTAGTTTTGTTTTTATTAAAATATAAACAAAGTATCGGAGACCATCCATGTGCAACTGACAGTGGGCAAGACTGCTTTTCAGTTTATAGCATCCTACAGACCACCCTCTCAAAGTCAGGAATCCCACTCAGCTTTCCTGAAAACATTGGAGAACACTAAGATCTCTCTGAATACCATTATATTGGGCGACTTCAACTACCCAAACATAGACTGGGAGCATTACTCAAGCCCCAGCACCTTAGCCCAAAGGTTCCTGGAATTTATAAACTCAAATGCTATTGAACAACTAGTCACCACTCCCACAAGAGGGGAAAACATTCTAGACCTGATCATTATCAACATGGGGACTCTATGCTCCATACCAGAGGTATATCCCTCATTGGTAAGATCAGACCATAAATTAATTTCACTAGATATCCACATCCCGACCCCACCCCCAGCCCAGAAAACCACAGTGAAAAACTTCTCAAAAGTGAACTTCACACTTTTCAAAACTGAAGTGGAATCCTTCAAGGCCCCAAGGCCAGTGGAAACTACAGCCCAAACTGCAGAATCCTATATAAACGCATTCTACGGACATCTCCAGGAATGCATGGATCATGCTATCCCAAACAAAATCAAGACCCAATCATCCAAAGGCAGGCGTCCAGTCTGGTGGACCCCAGCCATAAATAAACTGTACAACAGAAGGAGGAAGCTACTACATGATAGAGCAAAATCCCTAAAAGGGAAGGCATCTCTGATCAGTACTTGCAAAAAAATTACGATCCCTCATAAAATCCTCCAAGGCCAGCTTCGAGAGAAAAATTGCACAGGACACTAAAGATAATCATAAGGCTTTTTTCAGTTATGTTAGGAACCTGGGATGCAACTCCCAGACTTGTTCTGAGTTGATTCTAAATGACAAAAAATACACTGAACCCACAGACATCGCCAATATTCTGGCAGACAGGTTCAGTGCAAACTTTTCCACCCCCTCCCCCCCAAAACAGCAAGTATCTATTCCAGCAGAGTGCAGCCTCCCAAACATCTCTGATGCTCAGGTGAAGGCCGCCCTCTCCAAAGCAAAAAACACTGCTTCCATGGGACCAGATGGCGTCCCGGGTTGCGTCCTACATGAACTCCAAGAAGAACTAATCCCTCAAGAAAAACTGCTGTACAATCTCAGCCTCACTACAGGATATGTGCCCAAAGAATGGCGTACAGCAACAGTGGTCCCACTCCACAAAGGTGGCACCTCTGCGGACCCTGGAAACTACCGCCCCATAAGCCTGACTAGCCTAGTATGCAAGGCTATGGAGATGATCATCATGGAACTCATAAACAAAGACATTGGGGACCTGCAGACACTAGATCCTACCCAATTTGGCTTCATTAAGGGCAGATCCTGCCTTTTGAACCTGGTTGACTTCTTCGAAACAGTCACCAAGGCCATAGATGAAGGGAAGGTAGTCCACACAGCCTATCTGGACCTCGCAAAGGCATTTGACAAAATACCCCACTTGGGCATCATAGATAAGCTATCAAGCCTAAATATAAACCCCTATGTCACAAGATGGGTCGTATACTGGCTTAAAGACAGAACCCACAGGGTCAGAGTTGCTGGAGCCATGTCAGACTCGAAACCGGTCACAAGTGGCGTCCCACAAGGTTCTGTCCTGGGACCTCTCTTGTTCAGTATTTACTTTTCTGAGGTACAGGCCAACGTGGGAGGACTATGGCTCACCAAGTTTGCAGATGACTGCAAACTGGGCACCATAATCGACTCTCCAGCTGGCACAAACATCCTTCAAAAAGGTCTTGCAGAGATGGATAACTGGTGCCAGAACCATGGTCTAAAGCTAAATGCCAAAAAGTGTATAGTCATACCCTTTGGCAAAAACAATGTGCCCACAAATTACCACATAGGTGGTAACCCATTAAGTACAGAGAAAGTAATTAGGGATCTGGGGACCCAAGTTGATAGAAATCTCTCCTTTGACAACCACATTGCCAAAGTGGTTAGAAAGACCTTCTACATAGCCCACCTCATCATGAAAGGATTCACATCTAGGTCAAGAGAGGTAATCGTGCCCCTTTATTCATCCCTCACCAGGCCCATCATAGAATACCATGCCCCCTTTGGGATGTACCTTACCCGACACCTGCAGCAATTAGAAAGACCCCTAAAGTACCTAACCAGGAGGATCAAGGGACTCAAACAGATGCCATATGCTGCTCGGTTAAAAAAACTCCAGCTCTACTCAGTTGCATACCGCCTACTTCAAGGCGATCTATGCCTGACATATAAAGCTATGTCCAACCCAGAATTAATGGACATGCTCCACCTCAGTAAATCTTAATCCCTTAGAACCACGCGCTCGAGGGACTTCAACCTCAGCAGAGAAATAAATAGAACATGCTGGAAGGACAGATTCATAACCCAGAGGCTCCCTTCACTCTGGAATAGAATTCAAATTCATGTTAGGCAGAGCACCTCACTGACTCTCTTCAAGAAGAATCTTGATGAGTGGATGGGGGATCGTAGGTTTGTCCCGGGGATTACTTCCGTGTCACTATTAGACAGAGGCACAGTAAACTAAACTTTAAAAAAGGCACAGTATACTCAAATCAAGGGGTGGCGTAAGCCAAACACAATCGGGCTAGGCTTATAAATGCCCCAAAACAGATAGCCTAGTATGAACCTATGAACCTATGAACATTCAAAACATTCTATTTGAATATGTTTATAAGATAAATTAAAAAAAATGATAACTGTTAAAAGAATATCATATGCAAAAAGAAGAATCTTCAACTCAGCAGAATTATTTATATTAATTCCATGAAGATTATTGTTTTGTCTGATTAAAATCACTAAAGATTCTACAACTAATGCAAAAAAAATAGGAGATAGCGGGCATCCCTGCTTAGTACATTTTTGTTAATACAAAGGTTTAGATAAGAAAGATCTTTAATTAAAAAAACAAATTCCTCAGGGAAATTTAAATATTCTAGAACTAAACACAAAAAAATCCCAATTTTACTAAATCAAAAGCTTTTATAATATCAATACTTAAATTGGAATTTCTTCTTTTGTATTAGTAACATAATCAGTCAAGGTTAAAATTATTTTAGTATTATCTTGCTTTTGTCTTTGGAAAATAAATACATTTTGATCATCATTTAGTAAATGAGAGATAAGAAATTTCAATCTAGTAATATATATTGAGAGAAAGATTTTATAGTCTACATATAATATGGGAATTGGTTTTAAGAGTTACATTTATTAGGCACTTTATATTGTTTTATGATTGGTCAAATAAGAGAATATTTCCAAGAAGGTGGTATATAATTATGATACTGAAATTCTAAAAATGCTTTATGAAAAACATGTATCATTCTCCATGGAAAAAGTTTATACAGGTCAGGTGGTATACCATTTATAACTGGAACGTTCTTAATTTTCTATTCATTTATCATGTCTTCAACTTTTTTTAGACTTATACTGTTTAGTAAATGAATAATAGCATCAGCTGATAATTTCTCTCTAAATGTGTTTTTGTTTCATTTTTAACCTTTTCTCCTCTATTAATCCTTGTATATCATTTAACTTGCTATAGTAATTTTGAAATTCCAAAATGCTATAGTAAATTTGCAATTCCATAAAGTATTTCATCTATATCAGAAATGTTTCCCCTTTTATTATTTTCAGTTCTTTCTATATGATTTTATCTTGAAAAAAATTTAGTTCTGTTTATTAAATTATGAATCCCTTTAGAATTCATTGCATAGGAAAATCAAACTTTTTCGAATGTTATTGATGAAGAATGATTTAATACTTACAATTTAGTAACTTAATAGTCTATAAATATTCATGTTCATCTATTTGAACTTTTAATTTTGCTAACTGCAATTTGTCTTGTATAGTTAAAAATTCATTTTTGCACTCTTTAACATCACTCCAGTAGCAAATAATAGGTTTACCATATAGGTTCATAGATGTGCACTAGGCTAATGACCACTACAACCTTTTTAAGCCTAACCATGCATCCCAAATATCTGACACGGCCTGGTATCCATGACAAGTGTATACATATAAATAAGCATTACAAGAATCCTATAATATGATATTTTTAACATGTTCATTTTCATTGAAGTCGAGGAAATAATCTATTTTATAAACCAATTCTGAAATTCTTTTAATTTCAAAGTATATATTAGTATCCTTCTTACAGTAGCAGAATGTCATATATTATTAGTTAAACTAAAAATTAAAGCAATCTAAAAATGGACATGCGATTACAGATTTTTTTACTTTAGTAATTAAATCTTTGAAATTTATATTTTTTGTTTGTGCATCAAATTGAAATAATGAATGTATTTCAAGTAACTCACCAGTAGTAGAATATTTAGATATTTTAAATCAATTGAATCCTTCAATAACTTTAATACTTGACTTGCTGTAGATAACTCGAGAGTTTTAGAAGCAGTAGTATCAGAGGGTTGTAGCATACAATTAATATCACCACCCACTATTAGACTGCTTTTTTGTATTTGTAAGAAGCATATCAAGATATTCCTTATCATATTTGCTTCCAAACCAAGTATCCAGTCATATTTGCAATATCTATTTTGATCCCTAATTATGACCATGGCAAACATAACCTCTTTATCCAAAAATGTAAAGTTAATGTCAAGCATTAGTGTATTATTTTACCTAAAATAACAACTCCCCCATGTTTACTTCTGAAATTAGATATATTAATTTCTCATACATGGGTAAATTAAACGTATCACCTATTTCAAGGAATGAATGTGACTTCTGAAGAACATAATATCTGGTTCAGTCTTAAATATTTAATCAAACCCCATCTTTTACTATTGACATTTAGCACATTAACATTAAGTGAGAGAATTTTTAAATCTGACATTTCAAGGATATGAAATGTTACCCATTACTATAACTAATAGGCAGGAAATTTCTTTACCTCTTTTTATCAAAAACTTTTCATTTTAAATTTAAGATAATAGAAACTAAATACATTTACATAAATCAACAAATAAACAACTGCAAGCTCAAATTTAAATATAACTCTCATAAAGATTAAATAAATGATGAAAAATAAATAAAAAATATGCCCTCAAATTATTAATTCCTAGCTTAACTGCAAGCTAGTTAGACTACAAACTAGCTAAAAAAATAATTTCCACCCAAAAGAACTACAAAAAGTGGAAACAGTAAGATCCCAAAAGGGGATTAAATGATAAAGCTTATAGACTAAATGAAAGATGTCTTATGTGATTAATGATAAATTCAACATCTTTAAGAAGATAAATTATATGAAATACAATCTGACAAAATCATTAAGAAGTTTATTTGCGATTACAAATACTTTAACTCTATATTGTACCCTCACTAATTAACTTCACATACTTCTCTGCATTTTATAGAACTTGACCCATTTGACCCTCAAGAAATAATAGTGCAGCTTGAATAAAATTATCAAAATGATCATTTGCCTGTATAAAAGACATTTGGGTGTATATAAAATAATATAACAAGTGTTCTACTATCCATTCAGTTGCTATTCTAAGAAATGTGCTACACATATTTTGAAAACTTTCAGTAAGATTATATTTCTCACACCAGCTTCCTACCTGTATTGAAATTACTCTCTAGTAATCAAGCTATGTTCTGTATGAAAATACTAGCTGATCTGACGTTAAGCTCTTAACATCTATTTTAGTAAACTTTTTTGTTTAAAGTCACTCAGCTCAGCTATTAAACAATTTAATAAGTTTATAAATCATTACAGTTTACTTGCATTTAATTTGCTTCTAATTTTTTGCATTGTATTAGTAACTTTCCACTGCACCTGATTACTATGAAAGAGTATAAACAAAAAGTCTAAATATGATTGATCCTGTTATTTGATGTTATCTTATCCATTTAAAGAAAAGTCTGGAGTAACATCAATTTCTGTTAGTATTTGGTCATCATGTTTGCAGTTTAGGCAACAATAGATGTATCTTAATGAAATCACTGAATAAAACTGGATAAACAATGATGACTTTAAAATTTTCTATCTTCATCAGGAGTAATTGTAAGCTCAATCAGTCTAAAGAGATTTTGTTTAATTATAACCTGAAAAATAGATCAAACAAATGTGATTTATATTATATTCATTATCATCATCAACCACTTTTTCCCATTTTCTATATGGAGTTGGGATGTCATGTCAGCTGTTGCCATATCTCCCTTTTCAATGCTACTCTTCTGCCTTCTTCAACACTCATGCCTGATTGTCACAGTTTTTTTCTCACACAATCCATCTACTTCTTTGATGGATTCCCTAATTTCATCTTGGCTTATGTCTCTCCCAAATCTTCTTCACCAAATTCTCTTCTGCTTTTCTTCATATGTGCCTAAACCACCATAATCAGTTCTCTTTGACCTTTTCTCCAGCTAACCCTACTTTGACTTCTGCTATTATGTTCTCATTTCTTCAGATGTCCCACCGTGTGCATCCAACCACCATTTCATCTCCATCACGTCTAGCTTCCTCAACTGCTCTGCCTTTACTGCCTGGGTTTCTGTACCATACAGTAGTACTGGTCACATCACTGTTTTGTACACCTTACTTATTGGCATTCTTCTATCATATACTACACCTGACACTCTGTGCCAGTTGGATTCAACCTTTCTGATTCTAGCTTTGACCTACTCATTCTGACTTCCTTCTCCTCAACCATCCAGATACTTGAATATGATAACTTGTTCCACTATTTTCCCTTCTATTTCAATCCACAGCTTCTTTTGAACTCCACCATTTGTTGCATTACAGCTGTGTTATCTGTACTTAGTTTCATCCCATATGCCTTCAGTTTTGAATTCAATGTCCCTATCCTTTGCTGAAGTTGTTGCTCAGAATCTGCCTGTAATGCAACATCACCTGCATACAGCAATGCAGCAAATTTGTTGATCTGTTCCTTCTGACCTGTTAGCTAATGTACTCTGTCACCAGTATGAACAACAGTGGGCTCAGAGCTGAAAACTGGTGCACAACCACTCCCACTGTGAACCTCTCTGTGAGACAGAAAACTTTTCGTATTTAAGCCATTGGGTCCTTCTGCAAAGCCTACTCTAATTCTACCAGTGTTTCTGGAACTTCAAACCACTACAGGATTCCCCAAATCAGCTTTCTTGGGACCATGTCATATACTTTCTCCAAGTCTAAGAATGCCCAGTTGGACTCCTTCCTCATCTCTAGCTTCTTTTCAACTATCTGTCTCACAGCAAATATTGTGTCAGTTGTGCTGGAATCCTGATCTGAATCTTTACAACTCAACTTTTATCTTATTTTCTACTACTCTGTATATTCAGTTATTAAACACCATCTCCAGAACTTTCATGCAATGTGACAGGAGTTTGATACCGCTCTACTGCCCACAGTTGTGAATGTTACCTTTGTTCTTGAACACTGGCAGTAGAATACTTATTCTTCAGTCATCTGGGATACATCTTTCTCTCCACACTACTATGAGTACCTTCAGGAGCCATTCTCCCCTATCTCACCCAGGATTTTTATTATATATGATATGACCTCATCTGAGGCTTCTGCTTTCCTGGCTTCATTTTCATTAGTGCTCTTTTAACTTCTTCTGTGGTGGTCTCTCCTCTTCTTCATTGTAGTCTGTGTCTGGAGCAGTACAGCTTCTGTAGGGTTTTCTTCATTCAAAAGATGCTGGAAGTACTCCTTCCATATGCCTTTGATGTCCTGTGGACTGGTGAGCAGATTGTTGCTGGCTTCCCTTATGAAGGGTATCTGACTATCTTCTTTAGCTTTCTGCCTTTGTTTTGCAACCTGATATAGTTTCTTTGTGCCATCTACTGACTTACTTTCCAGAAGCTGGGAGAGAGCCTCTGATTCCATGTTCTTTGCTATTTGCAACTCCTTTATTAGCTTCTTTGTTAGCCATCCAGTATTTTTCCTAGCCTACTCTGTCTTTTCTACTTTCTCCTTTCTTTTTTGACTTCCTGGACTTCTGCATTTCACCACTAGCTTTCCTTATGTACCTTATTTCCATACCTGGCTTGGCCACATATCTGCTCTGTAGTCCTCACACATGCTGTTTTAAAGTTCTGCCATTATTCTTCAACTCCACCTATTTTCTTTTCTTCTAGAAGAGCTAGAGCCCTAACTAATTCTTTGAACTGTTGTGTTTTCTCTCCAGACAAATTTCATATATTCAGCCTGGTCTCTGTTGACCTTAGAGCCTTCTCTGACCACTGCTAGCAGTTTGTTGTGGCAACCAGTGGTTTATGCTGTGGACTGACTGTTTCACTGGGGATGACTTTGCAATCACTGATTCTACCCCAGTGCCTTTTCCTGACAAGGAGGAAGTCTACCTGAGGTGCATGCTGCCCACTCTTGTATGTGATCTCGTGACTGTCTCTCTTTCTGAACCATGTGTTGGCTACTATCAAGCCATTTGCCAGACAGAAGTTTAGAATCGACTCTCCTTCTTTATTCCTCTTGCCCCACTTATGTAGGCCCATGCAGTCAGCATATTATGTTCTGGCTGTCCTATGGGCATTCAAGTCACCATTATTAACACAAATTCATGTTGTCCTGCTTTATCTAGTAGGTCCTGCAACCACTGTCTGAATGCACTTTTTTCCTCACTATTGCAATCCTATCACACTATCACAACCCTGCTGAGATTATGAATACTGCCCTATCATTATACTGAAGTCTGATTGCCATGAGTCTGTCCCTAATGCTAATGATATCCCTCACATTCTTCTGAAGCCACTGCCTCACCACAATTACTCCTAAGTAGTAGATTCTGGATACTAAGCCAAATGGTTTCTCTGCATTACCTGTCCATCTTGTGTCCTGGATACTTAGCTGTCCATTCTCCTACTTACCATCATGTCATCCATTTTCAGACTGCAATCTGTCAGTGAATCTACACTGAGTGCAGCAATTCTTAGTTCATCTTTAGCAGGTTGATAGTTTTATGCAAATCTTTCACTCAACAGAGCTATCGCAAGTAACCCATGCTTATTGGTTCATGGCTGCTGACCTCTATGGTGGGCATGCACTGGCCAGTAGGAGCACATACACCATTCCCACAATTAGCATGGGTCCCCAGCATAGGCCAGAGTGGGCCAGGTCCTCAAACCACTTATCATCAGCAAATACTCATGGCCAAATAGCAACATTAGTCAATGTGACTGAATCACCTAGAGCCATAATTTACACCATAAAGTGGCTAGTCCAGCCACTGTGCAGCCTGTGATCCATGTTCTTCTATCATGAGGATTCTGCACATCAGAGTAGATACCAAAAGTGGTTGGTTTATACAACTCTTCCCCATAGGAAACCATGTAGAGACTGTGTAGCTGTCCATAACTATATTCTTTAATGAGTTTGAGATGGAAATATTCAATATGGTTTTTGGAGGTGGGAGGAACCCCACAAAGACACAGGGATAACATGCAAACTCCAAACAGGCATTGGCTGGAGGTCAGGATCGAATCTTGTACTTTGTGCATGGAACCAAAGACCTTAACTAGTATGCCAAATGGCATTATACTACCAATGGCTAAATAATTTATAACTGAAGTGTCTATCTAATTATATAAAATAATATAAGCAATATTTGCAATAAAACTGAAGTAGACATGTTACCTTTTTACTATAATGCAACTCAATGCATATTACTCTATAATTGATTATATTATATAAAGGTTTTCAAGGACGTATTTAAGAAGAACATTAATGACAGATTTCAGCAGGTCTCTAATTCAATGCTCTCAAAAGTATCTTAATATATTTAGTATATGTAAGCTGTTGATTTTATGTACATTACACTCAGAATCATTGTCCTTACAAAACTTATGCAATCTACATGAAAATATCAGAGCTTGCACTGTTACTAATATTCATCAGCAACTAGACTCTGTGATGTGCTTTTCTTTTAATTAATTATATTATATAAAACATTGCAAAATATTTATGAATAACATCTAACTTTATTTTAAAATTAGGTTTCAACTACTCTTATATCTTAACTTCTTTACCACATGTAAAGTATTGTTTTCCTGTGCTCCACTTTTAAAATTCTTGTGATACATTCATAGGTTTGTAGGGAACAACTGGTCTAGCTGCCCTAATGGACCATTTTAAGCCTGGCCAATTTCCCTTTTTCTGCTCAAATTAACCTATCCCATTTGGTTAGAGATTGGTCTTATCCATCCCATGGTGAATAATTATCTATTGCCTTTAATGAGAATAACTGGGATCATACCATAGATAATTTGAGGGGACTCGTGCATGGGATAGTAGGAGCTGCATCTGTCCATTAGTAGCACAGGAGGCAATCCTGGCATAAATGTTCTGTTTCCCATCCAAAGATCCAAGCTGCACCTGAATATGGACAGGGATGAACTTTGATTAATGTGGATATGGAGTCTGTTTCTCAGCATTATGTTATGCAAGCTATATCTATCTGTTCAAACTGTTCTGTTGACATTGCAGATGAGATTTAGATCCCTAGGGTGAGTAATTCTGATGCCATTGGACTCGATGATGCACAGTAAATCCACATATAATAGGCTGGAGGATGCCTTGTATACCAGGCCCAGGTCACCTCTTAATCGCCTGTAGGATACCAAGTATAATGACAAGGCTCTGAGTTGGTCCATGTAGGACATGTTGTTCAGGCCTTGTTTCCTTATAGTAAGGTATTGCTGTGAGTGTTCCAGTTGTTGCATGTGTTGCATGTATATGTCAGATACATGTTGTCAAAGGAGGCATTATATTCAGTGATTGGCTTACTGAGGACTGAGTAAAGGGAAACAGTGACATCCCTAGATCTCGATTCAGTCACTTTGTTTATAAGCTCTGCAATGTAGAAGAGCTTTCTGACAATAATGTACACATGTTGGTCAAAGGTTTTGTCACTTTCCACATATGTTCCCAAATCCCAAACAACTGAGTCAACTCTTAGGGGTATATTGTCAATGTTGTATTTTCCTCAGTAGGTGACTTCCCAAATGATACAATAATGCATTTTTTGGCACTTATTTTCAGTCCATGGTTTTCGCACCAGTTATTTATTGGGGAGAAGCCTTCCTGCAGGATGGCCAAGTCATTTGGGAGTTCAATGACTGCTCCTAGCTTGCAGTCATCTGCAAACTTAGTCAGCCAGAGCCCATTGGTATAGGCTTTTACTTCAGAAAACTAGAGAGGGGTCCAACACAGAGCCCTTTGGAACTCTGACTGGTCTCTTTGTGGAAGTAACTTCCCCTATTTTGATTTTCTATGTCATCTCTGTGAGTCATTTGTCAATCCAGTGAGTAACATAGGGGTCTATTCCCAGTTGATTTAGCTTTTCTACTATGCTTGAATGTGGAATTGTCTCAAAAGCTTTGGCCAGGTTGACGTGTGTGGTGTGTATTGTTTTACCTTCATCGTTTGCTTTGGAGATATTTTCAAAAAAATCCACCTGGCTGAGTAAGCAAGACCTGCCCTTGGCAAATCCAAACTAAGACAGTTTGTCCTTAGAAATCTTAAGCATCCTATGTGGGAATATCTGAGCATATGCAGACCAGAAAGGTAAATAAATCACACAGGCTATTCCTGCATACATCACACGGTCATATCGCTGTTCAGCAACAACCTAACTCTAATGACTATACTTAATTGCAAACTGTTTCAGTTGAAGGACACATTACAAGCAAAAATGCCACATCAGCATCTTTTACCAAATCCACTCATTAAAAACTGCCATAACCATCAACACCTATTACATAACACACAGCAAAGTGAAGTTATTCAAAAATTTAGTATATTGTCAAATCACCATATAAGCTCCTAAAGTGCACTATTTAAAAACCATTGCAAAACAAGCAACAAATGCAGCTAACCTCGCTTAAGAGGTATCTTATGAAACCAGCAACAATGGTAACACTCAGTCAGATGAATGTATAGGACTCATCAACAATTATAAATGTTAATCCACTCCCAAATATAGCACTAAACATAAGTTAAGTATGCAAACACAGAAACTTCACCACCTCAGCATTATCTTATTCCAGTAGATTTAAAATACACAACACAGTATATTGTATGAATTTATAGCACAGATAAAATGTCCAATTACTAATAGAGTACTATGGTAAATACCTTTTACTGACTGATGCAATCAAAACAAAATAAACAAAATACAAGCAAAGGGAATATTGCTTGTTCCTTAATAATAAACGGAAATATGAAGATCAAGAAAAAACCTAGAATTAATAAGTGAAGAGTAAGACAATGCAAAATAACGCATTCTCCGTTTAACTATCTCTTCTTAATGAAGAATTTCAACTAAAGTTAAAATTAAAAAGATAATATATGACAAGGACATGTGTAAAAATACATGAAACATGAAAGTGAGTGCATAAATAAAATGGAATTATCTGATTATTTAAAAATTTCTTAATTAACTTAAAAAGAGATTGTGCCTTTCTTGGAAAGAAAACTTTTCGCCATTAGTTTCTCTAACAAATCACATAGCACATTTCCCACATTAACAGTGGATAACAAATTAAGTAAAGATTTTAAAGCTGTTTAAAACTTTAAAGAGGCTCACATGCAGAAGAAAACAATGTTGCTAAGATCTGTTAAAGCAACAGATTTCAATTAGCATACTACCTTAGTCCTTCTAACTGAAGGAAAACGTATTCATGAATATTAAAAGCTTAATTAGTATGAAAAACAATCAGTACTTTTAATAAAGAAGTAATAAACATCTTGTTGGTTAAAAACAGCAAGACTACTAAATATAATTATAAATAACATGACTACTAGTACCACATAAGTAAAATCATTATAACCATGTCAAATATGGAATATACTAATGAAACATTTTATTTTAGGTAAAAGGTATTTCTTTTATAAAATATTAAAATATAAATAAAGAAAAAGACACATTACCTAATTGTTACTGTCAGAACAATAAAAGAGAATACTGTTAATTACTCTTCACTATATAATTGTTCAAGTTTTCTTCTGTTCTTTTTATTCTTATGAGCTGTAGGAGATTAAAGTTTCTTGTGTGTCATTTCAGAACAATCATTCTTCCCAAAGGATATCTTCAATGACTGATAGGACCAGTCTGTTTTTTTTTTCAATATTAGTCAAAAGGTTGTTGTTTTAATGTAAGAAGTGACTTCTTCATAGTATAAAAAACTCTAGGACTAGAATACAAAAAAGGTTTATGTCTAGCTGAATATAACTGATGAGCCTTAATGATGTTTTGCTTCAGTTATTTAATCAGGGGCTAATAATCCCTCCTTCTTTCTAATGTATTAGTTGCAAGTCATTGCCAGTTATATTTTGTTCTGTTTTAATTGGGCTTTGGTCCAAGAAGCTTAAAAAAAATGAATTCTTTATCCAGTTAGAAAACAAATTTCTAATGGGGGGGGGCATTGAAAGGAATTCATTTCTCCATAGCTCTATGAGATCTTTTGATGCCATTGGAGAGTCCTTGCAATTTTAAAATCTGCAGCAATCACAAAGTCAGAAAAAATACCATAGCAGATATTTGTAATTTTTCAGGAACACCGCAGATCCTTATATTGTCCCTTCATTCTCTGTTTTCCAGTTGATAACCCAAATACTGTATTCCAGTAAAAATTCAGTTTGACATTCTTCTTTTAGTCCTCCATCCATTTTATTTACAGTTGTTTCAATGTCCTAAATCTCTTTGCCTTGCTTCACTAGCATTGTTTTAAGAAGATCAATTTGTTTAGAGCAATTACTTTGAATAAAGTCCATTTTATTTTGAAACTGATCAATTTTAAGTGTACATTCTTGTAGAGATGTCATGACTTGCAAATCATTTTTAAAATACATTTCTTTTGAAGAATAAGATGATTTGTAAGAGATAATTGAAGAAGGTAAAATACTATAATATTTAAACTTGAATACTTCTTTAAACCAAAGTCTCTTTATATAATTTGAAGTTCAGTGTAAAATATCTCTAAAACTGAGTCAGTAAAACTCAAACTTCCAGTTAAATAAGTCCTGTTTTGGTGAGTTATTAAATGAAGCCGTTACTCAGCTGTCATCTTGAATGGAATCCCAGAACATTGCATTTTTAATGCTGCTTTTTTCATTATTTTTTGTCAATGTTAGTCAATGTTTGGCTTTTTTTAGGTATATACAAACACACACAGAATATGTGTGTGTGTGTGTGTGTGTGTGTGTGTGTGTGTGTGTGTGTGTGTGTGTGTGTGTGTGTGTGTGTGTGTGTGTGTAATTCAAATGGTTTATCACTTTATCTAATCTCAAGTAGTCATAATAAGTGATCAAATCACATCTGATCTAATGATATGATATTCTTCAGTACATTTTATCAATTATAACGACAGTAATAAAAAAAAGTTTATGATTTTTTATCATTGGTATGAGTTGTCTTTATGATTTCTAAGTAATACTGCAGTTTACTTTATGACTGTGTATTGGATTGAGTCAGTGATGCACTTCAAGTGTTTTTTCCTGTCTTCATCTGTAGCCCAACCAGGGAGTTATTATATGTAAGTCAGAGGGTGTGGTAACTTGCCTCCCATGCAAAAAACATATTTTTTTATTACCTTTTCTTTTTGAGCTACACTGGGTTAGATGAGATGTATTTAGCCAAGCTGTGTTGATGAGTTATCTTTAGGTATTTTAAATGGTTACACTAAGTTTACAGAAAATATATATACATATATACACACACACACACACACACACAGACAGACACACACACACACACACACACACACACACACACACACACACACACACACACACTCTTGTTAACTTTAACTAGACAAAAGCATTTATGTTCTATGTCTTAATAAACTGTGTTTTTTTCTTGGATTATTCGAACCTATGTATTGTGTGTGCTAGAGGCTGCCTTGTATTCATGCCACAGTTTATCCAGTTTGTTTGCTGCTGTTGTTGTTTCTTAACTTTGATCTCACCTACTATCTTATGAATCTCTTTGGGAAGATCGTAACCTTCCCATTTGCTTGACACATTTGCCCTCCATTCTTTCTTTGGATAATATCAGACCAAACTTGACTTGATCTCTGGCCTGTTTTGCTATATCTGCTGAAAAAAGTACTCAGTATGCTCCTTAAAGGACAACAATGGCCTTTGAGTGAGCTCATTATGCCCAAAATGCAACCCAATAACATTTGGTTCAAGTAATTTCTCAACATATTCTATCAGGGCTTCCAGCAGTACTTTATCCCTCCCCCTCCCAGCTATTGGGCCCATGTATCTTCCTGCTTGAATCTTGGGTTGCTCGTCTCTCTTATTTCTTGCTCTTGACCTGCATAATAAACATATGAATGAATATCTGGATCTCCTGCAGTCACTTCCTGTTATCGGAAGAAAAAGAGTCGTTATAGATGTCCTTACATTCACTGATGCAGTATTCTTAACTATATGGGATTCCCTGCCATGGAAGCCTGACATCCGGCCAGTCTTACAAAGAGTTCTGAATTTAAAAGGTATGCTGAACATCACCATATGCATCCTGCATGACATAGGGCATAAAGATGATGTTCAGGCTTACCAAAAACAGAACTCTTTTGCCACCAGTCTGAATCTATCTTTTACACTGTCAGTCTGTTTACTTGCATCTGTTTTCTGCCAGCTGAATGCATTTTCATTCTCCAGGGACTTCCTAATCCTGTTTGTTGTTTTTGCAAGATAAGTACCCCATTGGAAATTTAGTTTTTGTTTAGGTTAATGTCATCTAGGAAGGGTAAATTCCAGTGTGGAGACATATTCCCCATACAGATTGCCACAATAAGTGTCTTTTTTGCTTAGGTGCTTCTCATGACAATACATCTTGTTCTATTTGTCAGGCCTTTGTTCCAAAAACCCTTCACAGTAGACATTCTTCCCTTTCCTTGTATCGTGAGAACCAGCATCTTAGGCTATTCGATAAACATGCTATGGAAGGGATCTCACATTCAACGGGTCAGCCTTTAGGGAAGAAGAAGATGAAAAAGGTACGACGAGAATCTTCCACTGTCCATCCTCTGCCAGGTGTTTCTCTTGAGGTCGTTATGAACCTGGAGGCTTGCCAAGCTGTGTTGTCAGATTTCTCTGCCACGTCAGTGTTGGAGGCCGGTAAGGATCCTGCTGGCAGCACTTCTGAAGAGCCTTTGCAGGCGTTCATCTCGGAAGTTCAGAGAGAACTACAGTGGATTTTTTCTGAGGTGCCTAGGGGAGTTCCTCAGTTTCTAGTTGGGGAAGAAGTTCCTGCTATGGGTCTCGACTGTCATCCTGGATCTGTGCCTTCTCAGGACGTTCCCTTAAAAAAGAAGCAAAAAATTAAACATGTTTCTTCTGCTTCTAGGGATCCACAAAGTAGGTGGCAGGCTTTTATTCAGTAGTTATTTTCTGCCTTAATCTCCTTAAAGCCTCCTCATGGGGTTTCAGTTCCTGCTCCTCCTTGGTCCTCTACTCCTCCGAAAAGGCTTAGAGACCGGGATTCTTCTGAGGATGAGTCGGATTCTGCTGATGAATCCTTAACTTATTCTACTCAAATTCCTTCTCCTTTGGACTATGGGTCAGAGGTGGATGAATCTATTAATCCTGATATTCCTTTAGAGGAAATTTCCTTTGAGGGCACAATCTCTGGGATGATGGATTTTTTTAAGTGAGATTTTAATCACGTATCTGATATCAATAAAAGGTACTATGAGTTGTTGCCATTGGACTCTCCTAAATCTGCGACTATTCCTCCTGTCTTGGCTGCATTACTGAATGCTTTTTTCAAAAGCTTCTCAGATGCCTGATTCTCTCCCCCTGCTCCCAAGAAGCTTGATAGGTTTTATGGGATTTCTGAGGATTGTTCTTTTTTTATATAAATGTCCTCCTGCTGACCCTTCAGTAGTGTCCATAGCCTCTGATAAGCCATCTCAGTTGCTTCCCTCACCCAAGTTATTGCCTTCTGACAAGGACAGTAGAGCTATGGACAGGCTGGGCAAAAAGGTTTACACTTCTGCTACTCTAGCTTTTAGGGCTATTAATTATCAGACCTATATGTGTACGTATGTGTTGAGTCTTCTTTCTCAGGCCTGTCAACTGATTTCTGATTTTCCAGACTCTGGGGGTAAAAATCCTCTTCTTTCCTTGCTCGGGACATCCTCTTAAGTTGTTCATCATTTAATTAAATGTAGTTATGATGTGGTGGATGCCTCTTTTAGGGCTGCTGTTTTTGGTTCAGTGATGAGGAGGTATTCTAGGTTTAGGCTTCAACCTCTACTTGATGATATTAAAGCTAAGTTGATGGATGCTCCTCCGGATTCTAAACTTTTGTTTGGGAATGTTGCTGCTCATTTGTTTAAATCCCTTCAGGATAAGGATAAGGTATTATGGGAACTTAAACGTGTGTTTGTTTCTCCTGTGCCTAAATTTCTGAAAAACTACCCTGCTAAGCTTGCTTTTGTTCATAGGCAATCACATCCTTCTACTAAATGTAAGAAGAGTGGTAAACAGACTCCTTCTGCTGAGGCTACTCAATTTTCAGGGACTCTGAAGCCTTCCTTTCTGGACAAACCAGGCACTGTGTGACTATCCATCCTTTCCCAGCCATGTTCCTCTTTCTCTTCACCTTTTTCTTTCTCTTTTGGTTTGACTTCAGATCACTCGGGATTCTTGGGTTGTGTCAATCATTCGTCAACAGTACTTCATGGTGTGGAAATCCCATCCTCTGTTTATGGGCATTCCTCACCCTCCTCAAGACCATCTTCCATTTTTACCAGAGGTTCTTCGAGATCTCTTGTTTCAGAGTAGGTGCCTCTGTCCCAAAGGGAGAAAGGGTTCTAATCCCAAGTATTTTTAGTGTCCAGAAGAGGGGGTACTTGGAGACCTATTCTAGACCTCTCTCATCTAAACACTTTTCTAAAGGTAACTTCCTTTTAGATGTTGTCCCTTTAGATTCTGCTTCCTCTTTTGATCACTAGGCCTATATGGTGTCTCTGGATCTCAAGGATGCTTATCTCTATATTCCAATCAGTCCTGTTTTCAGGAAGATTTTGCATTTCCCTGTTGCTTTCTGGCATTTTTAGTTCTGTGTTTTGCCCTTTGGCCTCTCTACTGCCCTAAGGGTTTTCACCAAATGCCTTTCCCTGTTATTGTTTTTTCCAGACTTGTAGGAATCCAAATATTGCATTACTTGGATGATATATTGATTCAGGTGCCCTCTCCAGAGACCCTTTTGCAAAATCGTCATTTTGCCGTAGCTCTTCTTCAGAGCCTGGGGTTCACTATAAATGTAAAAGGTTTTCTCTGACTCCTTCTCAGGATCATGATTTCCTGGGATGCAGGATTCAGACTGTGCCAGTGCTTGCATCACTGCCCCCTCCAAAGGCCTTAACTCTCATTTCTTTCTTTCAGAGTCTTCTTCCTCTGGCTTCCATTACTGCCAGGGGGTTTCTGAGAGTTATGGGTTTCATGGTATCCACCATTCTGATGCTCCCTCTGTCCAAACTTCATATGAGAAAGTTTCAGTGGTTTCTGAAGTCAGTGTGGCTTCAACATGCTCATCCTCTAGAATTTGTAGTCCCTCTTTCTCCTTGCCTCAGACAGGAACTTCTCTGGTAGATTCAGCAGTTGTCTCTCCATCCAGAAATCCCTTTTCACCCCCCTCTTCCCTCTCAGGAATTGTTCACACATGTCTCAGACAAGGGATGGGGGGGGCAACTTTTGGTTCCCCCGCTTGTCAGCAGAAGGAGCACATCAATGTCAAAGAGATGAGAGCTCTTCTGCTGGCTCTTCAGGCCTTTCAGTCTCTCTTTTCTCCAGGACCCTCAAAGTATTCACAGACAATACCACAGTGGTGTGGTATAGCAACAAACAGGGTCGAACAAGATCTTATCTTTTTTACTGGTTGGCACTTCTGGTATGGGATCTTGCTGTCAAGTGTCAAGTGACTCTTCAGGCAGTTTATATTCCTTCCGGTCAGAACATTGTGGCAAACACTCTGAGCAGGTTGTTATCTCAGTCCCATGAATAGATACTTCACAGGGGTGTGTTTCTGGGGGTCTACGACTAATGACCGAAACAACGATTCCCCGACAGAATATATTCCATTCACCGAGACCGACACCGACAGTGTAACCGACAGGGTTATTTTATTTGCCGACAGCGGAAAGACTGGACCGAATGAATGTCGCGACCCGGACCGGTGTCGCGATGTGGGCGGAGTTAGGAGGCGGTCAGTAAGTGCTAGGCTGTGGTGGGTGTGGGGGTTAGGGGAAAGGTGAAAGTGTGTGTTTGTGTGGTGTAGGGTATGGTTCGTTAAGTGTGGAGAAGTGTGGGGAATGTGTGGTGGGAGTGGGTTAACGGGTTAAGTGAGTTAGGGTAGGGGTGTGAGTGTGTGATGTGTGTGTTAGTGTGCTGGGCTGGGTTAGTTAGTGGGTGTAAGCAGTTAGGGTAGGTGGGGTGCGGGTGTGTGGGTGCGTTAAGTAGTAGGGGGGGGTGTGGGGGGCAGGATGTTGTGGTTAGGGTGCAGGTAGGTGATGGGGGGTGGGTAAGTGAGTTGCCGTTAGGAGGCTAGTAGGTGAGGGGTGGGTTAAGGTGATGTGGGGCTAGGGTGGGGAGAGTGAGATAGGGTGGGGGTGCAGGTAGGTGGGCTAGGGGTGGGTTAAGTGAGTTAGGGTAGGTAGGTGGGTAGGTGAAGTGTGTTGGTATTGTAGGTAGTGTGTTGAGGGTAGGGGTTTGTGTCAGTTGTTTACTTGTAGTGTGTTTGGGTTTCTGGACATTATCTACCAGTGGGGTACTCTTCAAGTTGATATTTTTGCCTTCCCTCTGAACAGACAACTTCCTCTGTTTGTGCCAGAGTCCCAGTTCCTCTGGTATGGAAGATGGGTGCCCTCTCATTCTCTTGGAAAGGGATGTTTCTTTATGCATTCCCTCTCCTTCCTGTCATTCTGAAAATCCTGTTCAAAATTCAACAGGATGCTCTCAAAATCTTGTTGGGGACACCCTTTTGGCCATGACAGCACTGGTTCCTTCTTCTTCTGCATCTAGCTAAGCCAGTCATTACAAGTTGCCTCACAGGGTGGCTCTAATCACACAAGACAATGGATCTATTATCCATCCCACCTGTCCACTCTTCAACTGACACTGTGGGTCATAGGATTTTAATTCCTTATAGTCACCTTTTTAATGAGGACATGCTGCAAGTCCTGTGGGAGCCCAGGAAATCTACAACTAGGAAATCCTACTTATCCAAATGAAAGAGGTTTTCTTTTTGGTGTCTCTCTCATAACCTGGGCATCTTTCTGCGAATGCTCCTTTGGTTCTCTTTTACTTGTGTCAGTAGCTCAATGCTAGTTTGACCTATTATTCTATTAAGGCCCACCAATCAGCTATCTCTGCTTGTCTGCCTTTTCTCCTCCTTTAGCTGCTGGATTTGAGTTGAAACAATTTGTTAAAGGCCTCCTTAATATTAGATCTCCCAGGAACCCTTTCCCTCCTTCCTGGGATCTTAATTTTGTGTTGGAGAAGTTGACTCAGGCTCCCTTTGATTCTGCTGCTTCAGCTTCCTTGCAACATTGATCCTGGAAGACTGTACTTTTGTTAGCACTTACTTCTGCTAGATGGGTATCTGAGTTGCAGGACCTTATGGCTTTTCCTCCTTTTTTGATTTTCATGAGGACAGAGTGTCCTTGTGTACTAACCCTTTTTTTATGCTGAAGCTGGTTAATGAGATATCTCTTAATCAGTCTATTAATCTGCCTACTTTTTCCCCCCCTCTGAAAACTGACAGTTAGAGGGTGCTACATAGTTTGGACATGCATAGGCAACTTAGAGTTTATTTGGATATGATCAAGGCTATCAGAAAATCTGATCAGGTATTTGTTTCTTTTCATCCTAGATCTTTGGGGCATGCTGTATCCAAGCAGACTACTTCTTCTTGGATTTCTAAGGCTATTTCCTTTTGTTACAGTTTTCATGAGAAGAGCCTTCCTTTTTCAATTAAGGCTCATTCTACTAGAGCTGTGGCTTCTTCTGGTGCATTTTTCAAAGGCTTAGATACTAATTTTATTCTTGAAGCAGCTACCTGGACTTCTGTGCATAACTTTACCAACACTACAAGTTGGATGGCATCACTAGAGCTAGGTCTAGTTTTGCTAGTTCAGTTCTTCATGTTTTTTAGGGAACTTTTCTGCCCCTTCCTCCTCCTCCCTAGTTTCTTCTTGAGCTTTGGCACTCTCTCATAGTTACGAATACTGTAGCAGTGAATTTAAGGACATAGTAGAGTTGTGTAAAATTTTACCATAATGGTAGATATCCTTGCCTTTGCTGCTGCAGTATTCGCTCCCTCCCTCCATCCTCCTAGTTCTTTACCTTCCTGGATGTGCACGTTACCTCTTGGTTTCCTTGGACTGGTGTTCCTCCTGAAACAATCAGTTCTGTTTTTGGTAAGCCTGAGCATCACCTTTATGCCCTAAGTTATGCAAGGTGCATATGGTGACATTTGGCATACCTTTTAAATTCAGAAATCTTTGGAAGACAGGCTGGATGTCAGGCTTCCATGGCAGGGAATCCCATATAGTTAAGAATACTGCAGCAGTGAAGGCAAGGACATCTACCGTTATGGTAAGATTTTATACAACTGTACTGTGTTCCCTTGCTATTTAACATACACATAAATAAGCTTTACACTGTCACATCTCTATCCACTATTATTCACTATGTAATCTGAAATATCTTCTATAGCCTACAATTGCTACCAGCCTAATGCTTTACTTTTTCATCCAAAGTTCCTTTTAATTTATGTATGCAATACCACAACAATTCCAAATGAATTCACTGTCATCTTTCTACTATATAACCAAAGCTTTTCAAATGCCTCTCAACACTGCCCTGAACTGGAACTTTCAAGAGGTGAGTCATACTTGTGTCATACAATGGAGCTTCCTGGATTGGTTGCATGATCCCATGTTTCCCTCTCCAACCTAATACATCCTAGACAGTACCCAGCAGACCCCTCAGTTTCCACCACAACTCTTTTGTTTTGCTTTCTTTCTTTCTTACTTTTCCTTCCATGGATTCCAGTGATATCTGTGTCCATCCTAATTTGATTTGGCCCTCATATTTAGGGTGGCCTATCATACTTTCTTTGCTGCACTATCTCTGCTGTACAACTGGCCCTGAAAAAGGTAAATGGATATGCTGATTCAAATCACCATCACTTGTACTTTTAGCAGCATATCCCGTTCCATCCCTCCAACAGGTGTGTAAAAATCATTTGACCCCATTGGCAGGTGCTCATCCTCACCTATTGGTTTCATTCTTGATTGTCCCTGACAGTTCATTCTGACAGCAAATGCTTGTGTTGTTTCTTGCCACCATTGGGTCCTCTGGTACCCATAGCTATTGAAAGCACTAAAAAACTAATAAAGAAGAGAGATAAAGCCTAGAAAGCTTGGTCCTTAAATAAAACTTAGAAAAAAAAATTCAGACATTTTGATAACTATGAAACCAAGCCAAGTATGGCATAACAACTGATAAGAAAAACTAGTATTTATAGTCTTAAGCATCTGAAAAATCTAACCCAAAAACTTTCTCTTCCTCAAGAAATCAGATTATAAACCCAGGTTATTCCACACAGCCAAAACCTACAACAGCCAACACACATGATTCATAAAATATTGCCAATCTATTCAACACCCACTTCATAAACTCAGTCGTCACTTTACGTAGGAATTTAGTACTCTCAACCAAATACACCATAAATCAGCCAGTTAAACACCCTCCACCTTTATGCTGATGACCAGTCTCTACATTAACTATTAAATGATTATTCTTAAAATTAAAGACTACTTCCCTAGCACCAGACAATCTCCTTTCTGAATAAATTATAGTAATTGACAGTGCATTAGCCTACCCAGTATGCATCATAATAAACACTACATCAAGGAATCATATGCACCCTTATTCTGGAAAAAAATGCTACATTCTAACTTTCACAAAGGTAGAAACTCTACCAATGTCACTAACTAAAGACCAATAGCAATACTACCCCTACTGCCTGAAATATTAGAAAAATGGATACAAACTCAACAAATAGATTACATCATAAAATTCACTCTTTTATCCCAATCTTAGCATAGTTTTCGCCAATAGCTCAACACTAGACAACTCTACTTATCTTTATAAACACTGTCAATTTAAGCAGAAAAAAATGGCGACATTGTAACAGCTCTTTTTCTTGACCTGTCCAGAGCTTTGGACACCATTTCACATCACACTATTCTTTAGAAACTCTCATACCAAGGACTTGATGACGACACTTTGAGGTGGTTCCGCAGTTACCTGTTAAACAGATTTCAAGCAGTTAAATCACAATATAACCTCTCCTCCTATTTCCCAATAATTGTTGGTGTCCTCCAAAGTTCAATATGCAGCCCCATTCTCTTGAATATCTTTGTCGATGACTTCTGTTCAATGACCAATAAAAAATCCTCTTTAATTCAGTACGCTGATAACTACACCCTGGTCTTTTCAGCCAAAAACCTAGAAAATCTGCAAAAAAATAATTCAAGATTCATTCACTTCATTAGAGACCTGGCTAAATAAATTTCAACTATTTCTTAACCCCAAAAAAACTAAACTTATACTATTCAATCCCAAACAGCTAAACATCCAGAAAAGAATCTTTCTCCATTGTCTCTACTAACAATACAGAAATTGTGATCATCCCCTACACCAAATTGTTAGTCATATAGGAAGACAAAAATCTAACATTTAACTGCCACATTCAGCATATAATTAAAAAAACTCATCAAAATCTTAGAACCCCCTACAGAGCCAAACTTTTCCTAACCAATACCACAAAAAAAATATTGCCTATCCCCTCCTTCTGCCCACACTCATTTTCTCCGCCCCTATCTTTGCCAAGCTGCAAGTCTCCCTACTCAGTAAGCTGGACCAATGCTACCACAAGATTACTAAATTACCTGCCAGCATCCTGTTTAGTGCCCACCACTGTACAGCTCTAAAGGAACCACACCAGTTATAACTGTCTCACTGTCTCACTCCCAACTCATCATAATTCACAACCTCCTACATAAACTAGACAAATCCCCTTCCTTTGTCTAGCTCACCAACTGCGCACTCTGTCTAGGTCACTTCAATCTGTTGACAAACTCCTTCTACTCATTACCAAACCCAATAACTTGATAGGACATCTCTTTACTCTATTTCCATCTTCAAAATTTGGAACACCATCCCCTACTCTATGCAACTGGAACACACTCTAGCCTCCTTCAAAAAAATCTTGCCATACAGACAACCAGCTGTATCACAGTTCCTTCCTCCAGGAAATCTTATACAGAAAATAAACACACTGTAGTATAACTGTGTCTATAACGACCCTCCCTTTTCCTGTCCCTGCCTGCTCCCAAATCTTTTCTCTATTCCTTTTAACTGAAATGATACACAGCATTATTTCTTGTTCTTTAAACCATAATGGATACTCAACAACTATAGCTAGGTTCTTCACATATTTTTATATTGTTATAAATACCTCCTTCCACTTTGCTTTATAGTCTTAAACAATACTACTAATATGGAAATGCAGCTTTCCTAAACTGTACAAATTAAATGCAATTTCAATAACTTTGCATGAAACTTTTTCAACTAAATGGAACTGTCTTAATCTCCACTACTGAATGTAAATGCAATATTATTTGTGACTTGATGTGGAGCTTTTTTCCTCAGGCATCCACTGAAAAGGGGTGTTCTATCCAGTCGGACTTTTCCAGTCAACAAACACAGTGCATGCATGCATGAACAGATAAATAATTGCTTCAGTGTGTACCCCTCGATACCTCACTCTCTCTCAGGCTAATGTAAAGCCTAGCGACTGTGCTGTTGGCAGGGGCTAGAGTACTTCCCATCCCTTGTAAGCTTTGATTTTGATAACTTGCACCATGCAGTGTTTGTGCCATGCCCTTGTGCTTAGGTGCCCCTCTAGCTCTATAATGCTCCAAATCAAGTTGTCATCCAGTTGCCAGACCTGACACAGAATCCTGCAGGGTCCTGATTCTGCCAATGGTGCCAATCTTCTGAACAGTCCTGCTGAAAATGATCGGTGGCATTACCTATACCTTGAATATGCTGTGCTCTAAAAGTTGTGTTGTGTTGTATGCAGATGAGCTCAGAATCCCTCATCCTTTATCCTGCATTGCCAGTCCCCCATGTGCTTATATATCTAGATGACCACTTCCATACTGCCCATCCACAACAAACTGTACTTGCCTTGAAGCTCTCTTACCACAATGCATCTTACCCCCTATTAGTATGAAGGATTCTGACTGCATGATGGATGCCATCCTGTGCCAGTGTTTAAGTCAGCACTCTGCAATCATATCTTGTTCAAAATGCCCTGCAAAACTACAGTAATGTCATTTGCTGCATCTGTAAACAGCTGAATTAGTAATTCAACAGGAGAAAGGACATATACTAAACTACTTTATAACCTTTTGACTGGAATCCTAAATCTTCCTGTGGTTTGTTTCATCATTGTAAAGCTAGACATTCACTGTTTTATACCTTTATTATAGTATCTTTGCATACTGTGCACTTTTTTATTTGAATTCAGTATCAGCAATGCTGAAGTAATATATATGCTAATGTATTTTCTCAGTGTCAAATATAACTACATATTTTTTTCTTATGTTTATTGATTGTATTGGTTATACAGACCTCTTGCTTAGGTCATGACTAAAAAGGAGATCAGGACCAGCTCATTTACATAGTTAGCAAATACTAAATCAGAATCCAAGTATATGAATAAAATAAATGTTGATATATATGTACTTTTGTCATATTTATTATGGAGAGGGAAGAGGGAAATAACTTGGAAAAGAATGGAATTCATTCAGAGTTAGCATCCATTACACTGCAGTTTGAAAATATGCATCAATGTTTGCTTTTAAATCTTCGTATGAAACTTGTATTTTCCACAGTTTCATTTCTTTCATGGTACAACATTGATGCATTGCTTCAACTTACCATGTAAAATTGTTATCCTAATGATGAAATGAATGCATTTTTGAGTATACGAGGCACTGTATGGCACTGAAGGTAGTTTGTCCTCACTCTCTGCTAGAAAAAATGGATACCAGTTAATCAACATTATATGCTTGTCCTACAGCTGTCTTTCAGGGTTTATGCATTTCTTTATTTTGTGCCTCCAACTAAATAAACTGTGTAAACTAATTTGATATAAACCTTTCATTATGGTTCAATGCAAAATAAATATATATATTTTCAGCAAGAGATAAATTATTCCATGAGCACAGGACTTTAAGATGCATGTTATGCATTTAAAAATTCTATTTAACTTCATGCACTGAGGTCAACAGAAGTTAATGCTCAGCAAACTATTAAAAATTATAACTCGGTGTGGAATCCAGGGAATGTTTATTGCCACATCATAGTTTAATGCAATAACAGCCATAATAAGACATTTAAATTCCATTATATGAAATTAACCAAGTGAATTGTTTTCCTAAATGTTTTGTATGGTGGATGCTTGTGGGCTATTTTATCTAATAATAATTATTTACACATTAGTTGACTGTTTCCAGCATGTTGTTTCATATTAGCCAAGTTATACAATTGTTTACTTTCTAGACTGGAAACTGAAGATAATGATGGTAAATGTTTGGCATATAACTCGAAACACAGTAACAGCTCTGGAAATTTGCAACTAGTTCATCAGATACAAAAACAGCAGAAGAACTTGAATTTCAAATAAGGCTATGAAGGGATTTTATCAATTTCAGGCAGCTAAAACTTAATTACCACATATTTCCTGTCTCAGCTTAAATGGAAGTCCACTAGACAAATGTTTTCACATTGTTGGTTTTCAGTATTTGTCACTTCTGTCATTTCTTCTAATATAGCACAAGCCCATGTCTGACTTCTGATTTTACTTGATTTTCTTTGCTTATTTCAAAAGTAATATATTCATAATATAACACTACAGTGGTACTGCAGTAGGAATATACAGTACTTATCATTTTTCTTTGATGAAGTCCAGTTCATTGACACCTACAGGGCTGAAAATTTGGCACTGGAAAATACAAATGAAGAAAAGAAATACAAAAGCAGGAGACTGGGCAGAAGGGGGCATAGCTAGTAAAGCTGTGCCAACTTTTCCCAGGTGTGTGTGTGTGTGTGTGTGTGTGTGTGTGTGTGTGTGTGTGTGTGTGTGTGTGTGTGTGTATGTGTGTGTAAAACAAATCTCCAACAGTGTGTGTGTCAGCTACTTGAGCAGGGACACAAAACACTGTTTAGACAGAGAGGGTGCTAGAGGTCTTGGCTTGGCCGCTCAGCTGAGATCTCATCTCTATAGCTGTGCCAGTGGGGCTAGCTGAGGAGCTGGAGAAAGAGGGAGAAACCAGCCCTGGACTGACTGTGGTCTCTGCGCATCTACATTATATGCTTGCAGGATTAAAACTTCGACTCTCATATGATCAACACCATATGAGCAAAGTTTTAAAACTTCGAACAAATAATAAAAAATTAAAAAAAAAACAACTTACCTGAACGGTCCGGGCAGGGGGATAAGCCCCACCTGCACCCCCCCACAACCCCCACTACTTAAATATACCAACTCCGAGATCACACTACGTTGAAGTAAAGGAAAATATTCCCTACAGTGATATCCGTTGAAACTTGCAAGCTTTCAAAAGTTCGCTCATATGGTGTCGACCATATCAGGCTCGAACTTTTGAATGTTCAAGATTTCTAATGGAACCCATCTCTGCATGCTCTTAAGAGAAATTGTACTTGATGCAGAGGGCTGCATCTGGAAATACTGTGTATGTACCTGTCTTCCTCCCAATGTATGTCCCCAACTGGTACTAGTGGTGGAGATTGAGGGTCCTTGATTACTGAAACAGTGGTGGAGCATCACAGATGACAACAAAGTTATTCCATTAGTTTTTGATGATGAGCTGGTTTACTATCAAAATGTAGAATAAACATTGGCGAACATGGGAATGTTGAACGGCCGTTTGTAGATTCCCATGTTTCCAAACATTAATTGAGAGTTCTTATCAGTGAATGCCACTGTGCATTTGCTGATAGAACCTCAATGTTATGAATAGAGATCGTAGTACAGTGCAGACTGTGAAATTCATCCTTTTCCTCACTGTAGTGCGATCTTGAAGTTGGAATATACAGTTAGCAGAGGATGTGGGGGGGGTACAGGGGGGGCTTCCCCTGCAAAAAAGTGAATTTCAGGGTAGGAGCTATGCTTAAGTTAGCTCCTATATGGACATCCCATTTGATATGCAGTGTAAATGTTGAATCTGATGAATTCATTCATCAGATTCAACATTTGCACCTCATTATTATGCATGTAGTCGACATTGTGTTTCGACATTAAATATAGCTTTTGTTTTTAACATTGAGATTTTGATAGTAAACCTGATGGCCTAACTACAACCCATACCAGGAGAAAAAACAGGGATTACAATATGTCCAGAAATGAGCCTAAGTGGCTGAAGAGTGTTGGAAGTGAGCCTTAGTGATTCAACAACATATTAATCATTAGAAGTGAGACCTAGCAACCCAGAAACATCATCTACAATGGACAATGAGTGGGAAGTGGCCCAGGATTAGGCCATTGAATCAGGTGACCAAGAATTGCTTGCAGGACACCTACCAATTCTGACTTCATATGCATAAGCAGTGCTCAGTCAGTGATCAGGACCTCATCCAGTTGGTAAACTAAAATCGAGATGCTATAGTTTCATAGATAAGGCCGTCTTATTTCAAATGTAACTTCCCAAGAATTTCACACACAGCAATAAGAAGGATATATAAAGTAGACTTCTCTAACTAGTATCTTTTGCACCTCTATTTCACTGAAAACCCCATCCAAAAATCTGAATCTAGATGACATGTTAGTAGCAGTATTTTCTGTGTGCACAGCAAATCAAGTACTATTGACCAGACAATTAAACAGAAATGTGTCTGATTAAATGCCTGATTAAATTACTGAACTTGTAACCATTATGAAAGTATTCAAATTAGCAAAGAAAAAAGTAAACATTTTTACAGAATCACGTTATGCCATTATGTATTTCATAATTTCGGGATACTTTGGAGAGAAAGTGGATATATGACATTAGCAAGAAGTATTATTACAAATTCTGTTTTTTGTTAAAGAACTGTTAAAAGCACTGCATCACCTCAGAAATGAGCTATGGTCAAATGTGCCACACATAAGAGTGATGATTCTTACATTTCAGAGGGAAATGCTTTTGCAGATATGGCAACCAAATATGCTGCAATGTGTTAGCCTATCCAACCTTCATTTCTGCAGCAATTACAAGAAACTAATTCACCTGTTTCTTTGTAGGAATTGTTGTCATTTCAAAATCAAGCTGATGACTCCAAAAAGATAAGATGGATATGTGATGGCTGTAGCTACTCCCTGGTTTAAATTTGTCTTTATCCTGATAGTAGGACAGTAGCCTCATGTTCTTTTTTAGTAGAATTGATTTGGGCCACAGCTCTCAACTCTCCAGATTTTCACAGAATGTCCAGATTTTTGACTCATATTTTTTGTTTATTTCTCATAAATTTGTAGTTTTCCGGCAAGTCACTGGCAAATCACTAAAGATTGAAGTCAGAAAATAATGGCAGATATTTGATTTTCAGACTTTATATCCTTAAGAAAATTTATGATAAAGCAAAACCTGTTACTCTATGAACCTTCTAAGTTGTAAGAGCAATATTTAAATGTCCCTATTTTTCAGCCTTTGTCCACCCATTACTTGTGGTTTTGTTAGATTTCTTACTCTAAGGGATGAGAAGTATGAGTTGGGCTTATGTGTTTATATTACCTCGTCAAAATTTTACTGCATCGAAGCAATAAATGTCAAACAAAATTGATCGATGCAGTAAAATATCGAGCGAGTATAAAAAAACAAAAAAGAACAAAAAAAAAAAACTAAAGGGCATAGGCACCCCCCACACCCCCTGCTACTTAAATATACCAACTCCAAGACTGCACTACATTGATGTAAACGGAAATCTCCCCCACGGAGATTTCTGCTGACCTGGCCAATATTCTTCACTTTCGATATTGTCATGCCGACAATATCAGATTCGATGTTGTCAGCTTGCGACAATACAATATAGACCTGGGCTTATCATTTGTGTAAACCTTGGCTCTAGATGATTGTAACTGTTGAAGTGACACCCTGGCTCCACGTGAAAAAATGGGAAAAAAAGGGCTGTGGATGGATGGATGAATGGATATGCTCTCTCATTTGTGAAAAAAAATATTTTAATAAGACAAATTTTGACTGATTAGTATGCCCTTTAAATCTCTGAAGTCATTCAGCATTTTGCAAAAATGTATGCTGTTTGTGTAAAGTATGTGTCAAAAAGCATTCCTGTCCCTGCACAGTCTTTAAAAAAACATGGGTGCCTACTTCTTGGGTACAGTGGGGTTTTATTGAATCACCAGATTGTCATAAATAAAAGTATGTTTTAGTAATTGTAGATTTTCTTTCCTGGATGACTGGAAGCCCTCATGATGAAAATCCACAAAAGTAATGTGGATATGTGATGGTTGTAGCCACTGTCCAGTTCCAGTTTGGTGCCATCCAGATAGTAGGTTATAGCCCACAGTTTTTTTCTAATACAATTGGTTTGGGATTTTCATTTTTCTCTCATTTGAAAAAAAAAATATTAATGAAGCAAATTTTGACTGATAGGTATGCCCTTTGCATCTTCAAAGCCATTCAGCATTTTGTAAATACTTGTGCTATTTGTATAGAATATAATGTGCCAAAAAGTGTTCCTGTCCCTGAACAGACTTTGAGAAAGCCATGGGGAACTTTCTGTTGTGTACAGTGGGATTTTACTGAATTATCATAGTGTCATATATTTTAGTAATTTTAGATTTTTTTTGTGGATGGTTTGAAGCTTACTTTTGTGCTAGGAATGATGCAACTATGGTCGCCAAAAAACTGTCACGAGACCTTATGCCCATATTTGGTGTTCCTCATTCTATTCAGTCAGATGGGAGCACTCATTTTACAAACCAGGTAGTACAACAAGTATGCAAAAATTTGAAGGGGAACATGCAATACCTTTCTTTGTCTGCTCAGGCCACAAGCTTCACAAATTACTGAAAGAATGAATCAGAAATTGCTTGAGGAAACTGGCCTTAAATGGCCAGAGTTATTACTTCTAGTATTATTTAGTATTCGTGGTACAGTTAGCAGTTCTAGAAAATATTCTTCCCATCAAATTCTTATGGAAAGCCCGATGAGAATGCCATCTTGACCATTGCTCAAAAGTTTGGAGTTACAAGATGTTGATGAGTCTTTTTCTTTACTGCAAATGTCTTCTTTCTGTTCTGCAGCATATTTATTCTCAGATTTTTGAGGCACAGCAGCAACCAAACCATGCCCCCTGCCACCATGTTGCATTTGGCGGGCTCATGTTCATCAAGTTCCTATCCGGAAGACATGCTCTCCAGCTGAAATGGAAACAACCCTTCCAGGTTCTCCTTACAACAGCTACAATAATTTGATGTGAAGGATCAGACACTTGGTTGCATGTGTCACATCTCAAGAAGGCCCTCACTAGTGATGGATTTTAATGGATGCTGCCACAAAAGGAGATACTGCCAGCCCAGCTATCTGGAATTTTGTAAATAGTTATATGTCATTTGTGAATATCAACATGATCCATATGCTTGTGTTACAAATGTATTAGAAGTGTATGTCATATAATATGGTTTGTAGAGATGTGTGCTGAAGAGGAGTTTTATAAAGTGCTGTTTAAAGATGTAACCACAGCATGCCCTACTGGATTAGAACAGAAATGTACCTGCACTATTGTAACTGTTTATAGGTATATATTTTAACAATGGAAAATGGAACACAAGAGGTTAACTTCAGTAAAATAGCTGAAATTAAATTATCTTATGGCCATGTAATAAAAGGATGTTATCTTTCAGTTTCAGTGCAGTAACAGACACAACATCTAGAACTAGAAGTTTTCTGTATTGTCTTGGAAGTGTTTTATTGTTTTATGACTTCCAGGATTTGCCTTAAATCTAAAAAAAGCCCTTGTCTATGTATTTTCACAGGTTGATACTAAATGCTACCAACTGCATCAGTGGGGGTTTTCACCTGCAACAGAGTCAAATGACAAGAAATTATGTCATTGTACAAGCTTTACCAGCAGCAATATTTGAGATATTAATTTGTGAAGTCTCTTAGTGAGAGACTGTATTCTGTATTTTGTCTTTGACCTGATAACATCAAGATCCACTCACCACATCTGCCTTACTTGCTCTCAAGTAAGTTATTAGGGTGCAATAATTTCTTAGTCAAGAGTATAGCAAAGCTTAGCTTAGATGTTTTTCTTTATTTATTTGAGACTGTTCTGCAGTGTTGTTTTAAATATTTCCTGTGATTTTGAACTCTGATGTAACTCTATGTAAATACTAAGAATTTTCTTGTTCTTTTATTATTTATTATTAAATATATTTAAACCTTTCATTGTGATTGGTCGGTCTAGACATATTTAAGCTTGGAGAGTACTTACATATTTATTTGGTGACACTGTGTAGGCATCTCCTAATAGCCTTGCTCTTGGCCAAACTACCATTTGTATTGATAGTAACATTACACAGTAAGATTGGACACCGTTTGTTAAGGGCCTTAACGTACCAGATAGCTGGTGGTAGTAATGACAGGTTTACCTTTACAAAGCTGAATCACTGTGGTGCAAATGCTCATATGAGCGAATTGTAATCACGAAAGTGAAAACAGCAACAGTCTCTAATGTTCGAAAATCAGCAAATCAAAAAGCAGATTCACTGATTTTCGAACATTAATGTCGAAAACAAAATGTAATAAGGTTCAAACCAGGGGGGAAAGCCCTCTGTGCCCCCCACACCCCCCTACTTTAATATTCTAACTCAGAGATTACACTACAGTGGGGAAAGGGACCATTTCCAGATCCCCACTATAGGGCAATCCACCCCAAAATGCTAAATGTGCAGTGAGCGAATGTCAATGTGCATTCGCTCATTGCACATTCAAACCTTTTTCCATTCAGCGATTGTGACCTTCGCAAACTGTCTTTTGGACAATTCGCGTTCGCCCTTGTGCAATACGCACAAATTAAGGTATTATAAACAAAGACATTGACAATCTTCAAACACTGGACCCCACTCAGTTTGGGTTCGTGTAGGGCTAATCTTGTCTCCTGAACCTGACTGACTTCTTTGAATCAGTCTCCAGAGATATGGACAAGGGTAAGGAGGTCCACACAGCCTATCTGGACCTCTCCAAGGCCTTTGACACCATCCCCACTCTGGAATCATAGATAAACTTACTAAGCTGGGCATAAGTCCCTACATCACTCGATGGGTTGCCAACTGGCTTACTAACAGAACCCAGACTGTAAAAGTAGCCGACTCCAAATCCAGCTCCAGACAGGTGACAAGTGGAGTACCTCAGGGTTCAGTCCTGGGACCGCTCTTGTTTAGCATCTACTTCTCTGAAGTACAGGCCAACACTAAGGGACTCTTGCTAACAAAGTTCGCAGACGACTGCAAACTGGGAGCCATTATTGAATCCCCAAATTAAAGAATTACCAGATTGTCATAAATAAAAGCATGTTTTAGTAACTGTAGATTTTTTTTCTGGATGATTTGAAGCCCTTGTGCTAGGAAAGATGTGACTATGGTTGTCATAAAACTGTTACAATAACTTGTTCCCAGATTTGGTGATCCTCAGTGTACACAGTCAAACAAGGGCACTCATTTTACAAGCCAGGTAGTACAACAAGTACACAAAGTTTTGAAGATGAATATGCAGTGTCTTTGCCCACACAGGCCCCAAACTTCAGGAACTGTTGAAAAAATGAATCAGACTTTAACAACTAGAACTGCTAATTTTGTGAGGAATCTAATCTTAAATGGCCAGAGTCATTGCTTCTAGCATTATTTAGTAATTATGGTGCAGTTAGCAGCCCTAGAAAATATTCCCCACATGAAAATCTTATGGGAAGACCAGTGAGAATGCTTGATATACCAATGCACAAAACTTTGGAGTTACAAGATGTTGATGAATCTATTTTTCTGTATTGCAAGTGTCTTCCTTCTGTTCTGCAGAATATTCATTCTCAGATTGTTGAGGCCCAGTAGCAGCCAAACCCTGCCTCCTGCTATGATGTTGACCTTGGATAGTTCATGCTCATCAAGTCCTTCTCCAGAAGACATGCCATCCAGCTGTGATGAAAACAATCCTTCCTGGTTCTCCTCACAACAGCTACATCCATTCAATGTGAAGGATCAGCTACTTGGATTCATGTGTCACATGTCAAGAAGGCTCTTCCTAGTAATGGACAATGAGTGAGAATCAACTCTGGATTTGGACAATGAGTCAGGTGGCCAAGTCCTGCTTGCAGAACATCAACCAGTACAGACTTCATATTATAAGAAGTTCTCAGTTAGTGATCAGGATCTCATCTAGTTGACCAAATATCATAGAAGTGTTTAGTTTTAATTTGTCAGTGGCTAAAGTCTGATAGTTGACATCATCTTATTTCAAATGCAACTTGGCAAGAATTTCACCCACAGCAAGGAAAATGTATAAAGTAGACTTATCCAACTAGCACCTTTTTGTACCTCTACCTCAGTGGAAACCCCATTCTAAAATTTGAATCAGAGGTTATTCATATTGAATAATATCAGCTTACTGGGGAGACGTCTCAAAGAAACACAACATATGGATGACAACTTAGTAAAATTCATCCAACAACTGAACCATTTATTAAGTTTAAGTAAACTTTTTTTTTCACAATAGTACAAGTCCCTACCTGCACTATTTACTCCTAGAACTTTATACATGGCTACTCAGAGGTCATACGACTCAGCACAGCTCCTCGTGGTGTCCTGTAGAGTTCTACAAGCAGCAGAGAGTGTAAGAGTGACTTTCCATTGATTATAGTATTTTTTCTGGCTTTCTTTTTTCGACTGACTGCTTTGCCTAAAAAAAAATTTTTTACTTAACTAAGCTAGCTCAAGTTGGTTTCACTGTGTTTCTTTGTTTCTTTTTTGTTTGTTTTTTTTTTTTTAAAGTTTGTTTTGTTTTAACATTAGGGGACACTACACTTTACTGGCGCTAGCTGCTTATTTTTTGTTATTTACTGTTTGTTCTTGTTTCTAAAAAAAACAAAAAAAAAACAAAAAAAATCCTTGTTTTCCCACCTTTACTGAACTAGAATAGTCCAGTCTTCAGATTTTGCTGATCTCTGGGCTCTGTCATAGTTCCTGTGTTGTCCATATCCTTATTTGGATAGGAGGAAGCTTCTTTGTTCACCAGTGGGAGTGAGGAGCACTGAGCAGCCTATTTGTCCCTAAAGGAGTGGTTCCAGCCCAGCAACATGTAATTTATTGGCTGCTTTGGGCCTTTTCCTAGCTCTTTCTAACCCCCTGCTATAAAGCCAGCTTTAGCACGCTTTTGCGCTTGTATACGACTCAGCACATCCCCTCGTGGTGTCCTGTAGAGTTCTACAAGCAGCAGAGAGTGGAAGAGTGACTTTCCATCGATTTATAAGTATTTTTTTCTGGCTTTCTATTTTCGACTGCTGTATTTTGCCTAAAAAGCGAATTTTTATTACTAAACTAGCTCTGCAAGTTGATTCACTGTATTTCTGTTTGTTTCTAAACTATTTTGCACTTTAAAAGTTTGTTTTTTGCTTAAATTAACTGGTAGGCTACACACTCAAGTGTGCTAGCTGATTTAAAGCATTTACTGTTTGTTACTATATCTATTTTATCTGTTTGTGAAAAAAAAAAAAAAATATATATCCTTGTTTTCCCACCTTTACTGAACTAGAATAGTCCAGTCTTCAGATTTTGCTGATCTCTGGGCTGTGTCATAGTTCCTGTGTTGTCCATATCCTTATTTGGATAGGAGGAAGCTTCTTTGCACACCAGTGGGAGTGGGGAGCACTCAGCAGCCTATTTTTCCCAAAAGGAGTGGTTCCAGCCCAGCAACTTGTAGTTTATTGGCTGTTTTGGGCCATTTCCTAGCTCTTTCTAACCCCCTGCTATAAAGCCCGCTTTAGCATGCTTTTGCGCTTGTATATGACTCAGCACAGCTCCTCGTGGTGTCCTGCAGAGTTCTACAAGCAGCAAAGAGTGGAAGAGTGACGTTCCATTGATTTATAAGCATTTTTTCTGGCTTTCTATTTTCGACTGCTGTATTTTGCCTAAAAAGCGAATTTTTATTACTAAACTAGCTCTGCAAGTTGATTCACTGTATTTCTGTTTGTTTCTAAACTGTTTTGCACTTTAAAAGTTTGTTTTTTGCTTAAATTAACTGGTAGGCTACACACTCAAGTGAGCTAGCTGATTTAAAGCATTTACTGTTTGTTACTATATCTATTTTATCTGTTTGTGAAAAAAACAAAAAAAAACTAAAAACATATCCTTATTTTCCCACCTTTACTGAACTAGAATAGTCCAGTCTTCAGATTTTGCTGATCTCTGAGCTGTGTCATAGTTCCTGTGTTGTCCATATCCTTATTTGGATAGGAGGAAGCTTCTTTGTTCACCAGTGGGAGTAGGGAGCACTGAGCAGCCTATTAGGTTCATAGGTTCATACTAGGCTATCTGCCCTAGGGCATTTATAAGCCTAGCCAGAATGTGTTTGGCTTTCGCCACCCATTTTAAATTTATTTTGCTATGCCCTTTTTCGAGGTTAGTATACTGTGCCTCTGTCTAACAGTGACATAGAAGTGATACCCGGGGTAAACCTACGATCTCCAATCCACTCATCAAGATTCCTCTTGAAGAGAGTCAATGAGGGACTCTGCCTAACCTGGACTGGGATTTTATTCCAGAGTGAAGGGAGCCCCTGGGTTATGAATCTTTCCCTCCAGCATGTCCTATTTATTTCAGTGCTGAGGTTCAAGTCTCTCGAGCGCGTAGCTCGATGGGATTTGGATTTTCTGAGGTGCAGCATGTCCATTAATTCCGGGTTGGACATGGCTTTATACATAAGGCACAGATCGCCTCTGAACAGGCAGTATGCCACTGAGTAGAGCTGGAGTTTCTTTAACCGGGCAGCATATGGCATCTGTTTGAGCCCTTTGATCCTCTTGGTGAGGTACTTTTGGGATCTTTCCAGTTGCTGCAGGTGTCTGGTAAGGTACATCCCAAAAGGGGCATTGTACTCAATTATGGGCCTGATGAGGGATGAGTAAAGAGGCATGATGACCTCCCCTGATCTAGATGTGAATCCCTTCATGATTAGGTGGGCTATATAAAATGTTTTTCTAACCACTTTGGCCACGTGGTTGTCAAATGAGAGATTGCTATCAACTTGGGTCCCCAGGTCCCTAATTACTTCTTCTGTACTTAATGGATTACCACCTATGTGGTAATTTGTGGGCACTTTGTTTTGCCAAAGGGATGACTATACACTTTCTGGCATTTAGCTTGAGGCCATGGCTCTGGCACCAGTTGTCTGTTTCTATGAGGCCCTTTTGGAGGATGCTTGTGTCGGCTGGAGAGTCGATTATGGCGCCCAGTTTGCAGTCATCTATGAACTTGGTCAGCCACAGTCCTTCCATGTTGGCCTGTACCTCCGAGAAATATATACCGAACAAGAGAGGTCCCAGGACTGAGCCTTGTGGGACACCACTTGTAACTGGTTTGGAGTCTGACATGGCTCCAGCAATTCTAACCATGTGGGTTCTGTCCTTGAGCCAGTTTGCAATCCATCTAGTGACATAGGGGTTTATATTTAAGCTGGTGAGCTTATCTATAATGCCCAAGTGGGGTATTGTATAGAAGGCTTTTGCGAGGTCCAGGTAGGCTGTGTGGACCACCTTCCCCTTGTCAATGGCCTTGGTGACTGTTTCAAAGAAATCAACCAGGTTTAAGAGGCAGGATCTGCCCTTAACAAAGCCAAACTGGGTAGGATCCAGTGTCTGTAGGTCCCCAATATCTTTATTTATGAGGTCCATGATGATCCTTTCCATAGCTTTGTAGACCAAGCTAGTCAGGCTTATGGGGTGATAGTTTCCAGGATCCGTTGAGGCACCACCTTTTTGGAGAGGGACCACTGTTGCTGTACGCCACTCTTTGGGCACATATCCTGTAGTAAGGCTGAGATTGAACAGTAGTTTTATGTTTGGGTTTAGCTCTTCTTGGAGTTCATGTAGGATGCAGCCCGGGACACCGTCTGGTCCCATTGATGCTGTGTTTTTTGCTTTGGATAGGGCGGCTCTTACCTGAGCATCTGAGATGTCAGGGGGCAGGACTCTGCTGGCATAGATATTTGCCTTTTGGGGGGGGGGGGTGTTTGCGCTGAACCTGTCAGCTAGGATGTTGGCAATGTCTGTGGGTTCAGTGTATTTTTTGTCATTTTGGACTAATTCTGAGCATATCTGGGAATTACCACCCAGGTTCCTAACATAACTAAAGAAAGCCTTGTGATTATCCTTAGTGTCCTGTGCAATTTTTCTCGAAGCTGGCCTTAGACAATTTTATGAGTGCCCGTAGTTTTTGCTAATACTGATCAGTGATGCCTTCCCTTTTTGGGATTTTGCTCTATCATTTAGTAGCTTCCTCCTTCTATCGTATAGTTTGTTCATGGCTGGGGTCCACCAGACAGGACGTCTGCCTTTGGAGGATTGGGTCTTGGTTTTATTTGGGATCGCATGATCCATGCATTCCTGAAGGTGTTCATAGAATGCGTTTATAAAGGATTCTGCGGTCTGGGCCGTATTTTCCACAGGCCCGGGGGCTTTGTAGGATTCCACCTCGGTTTTGAGGAGTGTGAAATTTGCTTTAGAGAAGTTTTTCACTGTGGTTTTCTGGGCAGGGGGTGGGGTCGTGATGTGAATATCCAGTGAGATTACTTTATGGTCTTATCTTACCAGTGAGGGATACACTTCTGGTCTGGAGCATAGAGTCCCCATGTTGGTGATGATCAGGTCCAGTATGTTTTCCCCACTTGTGGGAGTGGCAGCAAGTTGTTCCATAGCATTTGAGTTTATAAATTCTAGGAACCTTTGGGCTAGGGTGTTGGAGCTAGAGTAATGCACCCAGTCTATGTTTGGGTAGTTGAAGTCGCCCAATATAATGGTGTTTGGAGAGACCTTCATATTTTCCAGTGTTCTCAGAAAGGCCGAGTGGGGTTCCTGGGTTTGGGAGGGTGGTCTGTAGCAGGCTATAAACTGGAAGGCAGTTTTACCCACTGTTAGTTGCACATGGATAGTCTCTGATGCTTCGTGCTTTGCCACCAAACTGGAGGTGTGGGTATCTTTGATGAATATCGATACTCCCCCTCCTTTTGTGGTTCAGTCCAAGTTTTGGGGCCGAAAAGCATGGTATGAGGTATAACCTGATAGTGCTGGGGTGCAGAACCAGGTTTCTGTTACTGCACAGATATCGATGTTCTCCATGCTAAGGAGAGTTTCGAGTGCGTGCATCTTGAGGTTTAGACTTCTGGCGTTGAGTAGCATTACTCTTAGTTTCTTATCCCTTGTGATACCTATGGAGGTGGGTTTGTCTTTTGAGCCTTGCCTAAAAAAGGCACTATGGGGATAGCAAGAGCCTTTGCCAATATCCAAAGCCCAGGGTGACAGGTGCAAGCCGTCCCTAGCAAAGCATCGTGGCTTGTCGAGCATATCATCCCAAGCTGACAGGCATTGGATCCCCTTTGAATGACACCAGTACTTAAGCCAATTGTTGAAATTGATCATCTTGTCTTCATATTGTGGCATCATTCTTGGTGAGGGTAAGATGCTACTCAAGGTCAGGGTAATACCGGCCTGGGCTACATGCTCAGAGAGTTCCTTTATGTCTCTTTTCATGTAGTCCAAGGAGGTACGTCTCAGGTCATTCACACCAGCATGGACAATGACTGAGTCATATTTGTACTTGCCTTGGAGTGACCTGAGTGCTTGTGTTATGTGGCGGATCCTAGCGCCCGACAGGCTGCTCACTGTCCTATTTGTCCCTAAAGGAGTGGTTCTAGCCCAGCAACTTGTAGTTTATTGGCCGTTTTGGGCCATTTCCTAGCTCTTTCTAACCCCCTGCTATAAAGCCCACTTTAGCATGCTTTTGCGCTTTTATAAGACTCAGCACAGCTCCTCGTGGTGTCCTGCAGAGTTCTACAAGCAGCAGAGAATGGAAGAGTGACTTTCCATTGATTTATAAGTATTTTTATAGGCTTTCTATTTTCGACTGCTGTATTTTGCCTAAAAAGCGAATTTTTATTACTAAACTAGTTCTGCAAGTTGATTCACTGTATTTCTGTTTGTTTCTAAACTGTTTTGCACTTTAAAAGTTTGTTTTTTGCTTAAATTAACTGGCAGGCTACACACTCAAGTGTGCTAGCCATTTTAAAGCATTTACTGTTTGTTACTGTATCTATTTTTATCTGTTTGTGAAAAAACAAAAAAAAAAACAAAAAAAAATATCCTTGCTTTCCCACCTTTACTGAACTAGAATAGTCCAGTCTTCAGATTTTGCTGATCTCTGGGCTGTGTCATAGTTCCTGTGTTGTCCATATCCTTATTTGGATAGGAGGAAGCTTCTTTGTTCACCAGTGGGAGTGGGGAGCACTGAGCAGCCTATTTGTCCCTAAAGGAGTGGTTCCAGCCCAGCAACTTGTAGTTTATTGGCCGTTTTGGGCCATTTCCTAGCTCTTTCTAACCCCTGCTATAAAGCCTGCTTTAGCACGCTTTTGCGCTTGTATACGACTCAGCACAGCTCCTTGTGGTGCCCTGCAGAGTTCTACAAGCAGCAGAGAGTGGAAGAGTGACTTTCCATTGATTTATAAATATTTTTTCTGGCTTTCTATTTTCGACTGCTGTATTTTGCCTAAAAAGAGAATTTGTATTACTAAACTAGCTCTGCAAGTTGATTCACTGTATTTCTGTTTGTTTCTAAACTGTTTTGCACTTTAAAAGTTTGTTTTTGGTTAAATTAACTGGTAGGCTACACACTCAAGTGCGCTAGCCGATTTAAAGCATTTACTGTTTGTTACTGTATCTATTTTTATCTGTTTGTGAAAAAAACAAAAACATATCCTTGTTTTCCTGCCTTTACTGAACTAGAATAGTCCAGTCTTCAGATTTTGCTGATCTCTGGGCTGTGTCATAGTTCCTGTGTTGTCCATATCCTTATTTGGATAGGAGGAAGCTTCTTTGTTCACCAGTGGGAGTGGGGAGCACTGAGCAGCCTATTTGTCCCTAAAGGAGTGGTTCCAGCCCAGCAACTTGTAGTTTATTGGCCGTTTTGGGCCATTTCCTAGCTCTTTCTAACCCCCTGCTATAAAGCCCACTTTAGCGTGCTTTTGCGTGCTTTTGCGTGATTTTGCGTGAAGTTGCGCATAGCGCAGCATCGGGCAGTGCCGGTTAATCAAGTTTAAACTATTTCTGGCTCTGCTAAGTCTGCTCTTCAGTTTCTCCCTTAGAACTGCTCTACTTTCAATCTAAACAGTCTATTCTCTATCTGAAAAGCCCAGCACTTGCTCCTAAAGCATTTTTACACAGGTAAAGCACTCTTAAACAAAAAGAAAGCACTACATCCACCTACAATCCCCTTGAGTACCCATTTCCCTATAGGTCCTTTCTGACTCAGTTACACAGCAATCCCTTACACTATTCTAGCATGTCGAAGGGTCAATTACTGGCGTCCTCTCCAGTTCAGCTGGTGAATCTGGGAATCTTGAGGCAATGTTACAACTGCCTCATGTACACAGACAACCCTCTCCTCCTCCCAACAAATACAAATATATGTGAGAGATGCAACTATAAAGCCAAACTGGAAGCTGAGCTCCCTCGACTCAGTACTGGCAAAACCAGTCAAGAGGAGAAGGTAACCACACACACCACAAACCCAGTCTCACATAGACCTATCACAACTTCAAACCAAACACATAAACACACAAAAACATACTCAGAGGCTCTAATTAAAAATCTACCAAAACAACAGAGGCCTCCAAAGCAGACATCCAAGCAACCACTACCTCAAAATATAGCACATGCAACACATAGTTCACAAAGTCAGTGTGCCAAACAGTCACAGCCCTTAAGGCCAAACAACATGCATGATACACTTGTAATAGGTGACTCCATAGTCAGACACACTGACGTCCCGCTCACCAGACTGAACAAGGAAAAGGTTACAGTAAGCTGCCTGTTGGGTGCTAGAATCCGCCACATAACACAAGCACTCAGGTCACTCCAAAGCAAGTACAAATATGACTCAGTTATTGTCCATGCCGGTGTGAATGACCTGAGACGTACCACCCTGGACTACATAAAAAGAGACATAGAGGAGCTCTCTGATTATGTAGCCCAGGCCGGTATAACCCTGACCCTGAGCAGCATCTTACCCTCACCAAGAATGATGCCACAGTACAAAGACAAAATTATTAGCTTTAACAATTGGCTCAATTACTGGTGTCATTCTAAGGGGATCCAATGTCTGTCTGCTTGGGATGACATGCTTGACAAGCCACGCTGCTTCGCAAGGGACGGCTTGCACCTGTCAACCCTGGGCTTCCGGATATTGGCCAAGGCTCTTGCCACCCCCATAGTGCCTTTTTTAGCCAAGGCTCAAAAGACAAACCCACCTCCCTAGAAAACACAAGTGGAAAAAAACTAAGGGTAATGCTGCTCAACGCCAGAAGTCTAAACCTCAAGATGCATGCTCTCAAAGCCCTCCTCAGTATGGAGAACATCGATGTCTGTGCAGTGACTGAAACCTGGTTCAAGGCTCCTGAGAGCACCCCAGCACTACCAGGTTATACCTCATATCATGCTTTTCGGCCTCAAAACTTGAACCGAACCACAAAAGGAGGGGGAGTATCCATATTCATCAAAGATACCCACACCTCCAGGTTAGTGGCAATGCGTGAAGCATCGGAGACCATCCAGGTGCAACTAACCGTAGGCAAAACTGCCCTACAGTTTGTAGCATGCTACAGACCACCCTCTCAAACTCAGGAACTCCACTCAGCCTTCCTGAAGACACTGGAGAGTATGAATGTCTCTCCAAATACCATCATATTGGGAGACTTCAACTACCCAAACATAGACTGGGAGCATTACTCAAGCCCCTGCACCCTAGCCCAAAGGTTTCTAGAATTCGTAAACTCAAATGTGATGGAACAACTAGTCACCACTCCCACAAGAGGAGATAATATACTAGACCTGATCATCACAAACATGGGGACACAATGCTCCACACCGGAAGTATACCCCTCATTGGTGAGATCAGACCATAAATTAATCTCACTGGAAATCCACATCCCGCCCCCACCCCCAGCACAAAAGACCACAGTGAAGAATTTCTCAAAAGCTGACTTCACACTTCTTAAGACTGAAGTGGTATCCTTCAAGGCCCCTGGGCCAGTGGAAACCACAGCCCACACCACTGAATCCTTTATAAACACTTTCTATGGACACCTTCAAGAATGCATGGATCATGCAATCCCAAATAAAACCAAGACCCATTCCCCCAAAGGCAGGCGTCCTGTCTGGTGGACCCCAGCCATAAACAAGGTTTACAGCAGGAGGAGGAAGCTACTACATGACAGAGCAAAATCCCCAAAAGGGAAGGCATCTCTGATCAGTACTAGCAAAGAACTACGATCACTCATAAAATCATCCAAGGCCAACTTTGAGAGAAAAATCGCAAAAGACACTAAAGACAATCACAAGGCCTTCTTTAGTTATGTTATAAACCTGGGTGGAAACTCCCAGATATGCTCAGTTAGTCCAAAATGACAAAAAATACACTGAACCCACAGACATTGCCAACATACTGGCAGACAGGTTCAGTGCAAATTCCCCCTCAAAAGGAGAAATAGCTATCCCAGCAGAGTGTAGCCTCCCAGACATCTCAGATGCCCAGGTGAGAGCCGCCCTCTCCAAAGCTAAAAACACAGCATCAATGGGACCAGACAGTGTCCCGGGTTGCATGCTACATGAACTCCAAGAGGAACTAAACCCGCACATAAGGCTGCTGTTTAATCTTAGCCTTACTACTGGATACATACCCAAAGAATGGCGTACAGCAACAGTGGTCCCACTCCACAAAGGAGGTACTTCTACGGACCCTGGAAATTACCGCCCCATAAGCTTGACGAGCCTGGTCTGCAAAGCTATGGTTAGGATCATTATGGAACTCATAAACAAAGACATTGGGGACCTACAGACACTGCATCCTACCCAATTTGGCTTTGTCAAGGGCAGATCCTGCCTTTTGAACCTGGTCAACTTTTTTGAAACAGTCACTAAGGCCATTGATGAGGGTAAGGCAGTTCACACAGCCTACCTTGATCTTGCAAAAGCCTTCGACACAATACCCCACTCGGGCATCATAGACAAGCTCACCAGCTTAAATGTAAACCCATATATCATAAGATGGGTTGCAAACTGGCTCAAGGACAGAACCCACAAGGTCAGAACTGCTGGAGCCATGTCAGACTCTAAGCCAGTCACAAGCGGTGTCCCACAGGGCTCGGTCCTGGGACCCCTCTTGTTCGGCATTTATTTTTCCGAGGTGCAAGTAAACACAGGAGGATTGTGGCTGACAAAGTTCACAGATGACTGCAAATTGGGCACCATAATTGATACTCCAGCAGACACAAGCATCCTTCAGAAAGTCCTCATAGAAATGGATAACTGATGCCAGAGCCATGGCCTTAAACTGAACACCAAAAAATGTATAGTCATACCCTTTGGGAAAAACAAAGTACCCACAGATTACCACATAGGTGGTAATCCATTAAGTACGGAAGAAGTAATCAGGGACCTAGGGACCCAAGTTGACAGTAACCTCTCATTTGACACTCACACTGCCAAGGTGGTTAGGAAGACCTTCTATATTACCCACCTTATCATGAAAGGATTCACATCTAGATCAAGAGAGGTCATTGTGCCCCTATACTCTTCCCTTATCAGGCCCATAATTGAGTACAATGCCCCATTTGGGATGTACCTTACCCGACACCTGCAGCAGTTAGAAAGACCCCAAAAGTACCTCACCAAAAGGATCAAGGGTCTCAAACATATGTCATATGCTGCCCGGCTGAAGAAACTCCAGCTCTATTCAGTCGCATACCACCTACTCAGAGGCAATCTATGCCTGACGTACAAGGCCATGTCCAATCCGGAATTAATGGACATGCTCCACCTCAGAAAATCCAAATCCACCAGAGCCACGAGAGCAAGAGATTTGAACCTCAACACAGAAATAAATAGGACGTGCTGGTGGGACAGATTCATAACCCAGAGGCTCCCTACACTCTGGAACAGAATCCCAGTCCATGTTAGGCAGAGCCCCTCACTGACTCTCTTCAAGAGAAATCTTGATGAGTGGATGAGAGATCGTAGGTTTACCCTGGGGGTCATCTCTGTGTCACTACTAGACAGAGGCACAGTAAACTAAACCCTAAATGGGCATAGTATTCTCATTCCAAGGGGTGGCGAAAGCCACACACACTCTGGCTAGGCTTATAAATGCCCTAGGGCAGATAGCCTAGTATGAACCTATGAACCTATACAGTCACCTTGAGTTAAAGAGATTGACTCCAGTGTGTGACAGTCTTTGACTTTGTATGCATAAGCAGTGATCAGTCTGTGATCACAATCTCACTCAGTTGGAATCTGCATGTTGTCCATTGGCAAAAGTACAATTACTGAGTAATCTGTAATCTACTTTACTCACTGCTTTCACCACCATCTAAAAATTTCAGACAGAACTGTTGACATAGGTTGATAAAGTCCTGAGCCTATCCAGGTGACCACAGTTTCATTATTAGCTCAAGCACATTTTGTAGCTGATGAAGAAGGAGAAAAGAAATGATGCAACTGAGCCGGTGCATCTCATTTGGAGGAAGAGGAAGGAAGCATGTATCTAGGTGCACTTAACAGCAGTAGACCACTTGGCTGAAGCTGGGACTCATATGGAAGTGCTGTTTTCAAAAGGGCAGGATTTTGGTAAAATTTATGTGCAGGTAATAAACCCATCATAATGTCTCATTGCATGCCAACACCTTGGATGTTTGGAGTATGTGCAAGTGATGCTAGTGCTGTAAAGAAAAAACAGTATCCGTGTGGTTGATGGCAACACTTCTGAGTAGCTCAACCCTCACCTACAGAGCCATGAATGGGTCAGAGGCTGTCACCCAGGAGGAATGAATGTGTCTATTAAATTGCAGGAGGGCCACTTGATAGTCAAGGGGACTGATGCATAAACACAGACACACACACATACACACACACACACACACACACACACACACACACACACACACACACACACACACACACACAAAGATAGCCCCTGCTATTTAAATATACCAACTTTGAGATTGCACTACAGTGCGGAAAATGGAAATTTTCCTGTTCTGCGCTATAGGGAGCTGTCCATTCAGAACATTCGAACTTCCAAAAGTTGATCATATGGTCTTGACCATATGAAAGTCGGCCTTCGATCATCTGTAGGTGACCCATATATATATATATATATATATATATATATATATATATATATATATATATATATATATATATAGTACACTACATTGGTTTGAATGGTCGAATTTACAAGTCATCAAAGAAATTTCCAGTATCAGAATTTGTCCAATGTAAGTTCTGATGAGTAGCAGATTACTTGAAGCATGAGACACTGAATATAAGAAGTAGGACTGAAAGTAATGATGAAACTTTCATTTGTAATGAATGTTTTGGCTTTGGTAGTGTTTGTGGGTTAAGGTTATTTTAATAATAATAAATGAAAATTACTGTGGTGCACTGATGACAAATTTTAAATGTATTTAAAGGATTTTTAAATTAGAGCGTGGTGAAGTTCCATAGAATATAAGGAACAAAAGCACTTAACCGACCAGAATAAAGATTTAGATTTTTAACCGTTTCTGCTGTTGTCACCAGTGCACCACAGTAATTTTCATTTAAAAGTGTTCGTTTATAATTACTTTGGTTCATAGTTTATACATTATGTCTTTGTCCATTGGTAGTGCAGTGGCAAATGGCAGCTCATTTAATCATGAATTCTTGAAAGCTGTGGGAGACCTTACAATGTTACTGCAACAAGTTAACCAGTAGTTTAGAGTGAATTCAGCAAACATATGGTGTAATCAGTCCCAAAGAGGTGGTGTGCATTCCATCGGATAAAGTTTGAGATTCTCTTACTCATCCATTGCATATACCAGAGATTTCCAATGCGAACATAAGTATGAATTCTGAATTTAGTGAATGAAAATCTTCTCGGTTCGTAATGAGGTTAAATTCTCCAAGAGCAGATTCAGATGGTGAGACTTTTGGTTCTCTTATAGACCAGTTGGGTACATTTGAGAAAAAAAATACTGAGTTTTAAAAAATTACAATTAGAGAACAGTTGCCTGCTGAAAGGTATTGATCTTAATCAAGTGCCTAAGGGTCTCTTGTTATGGCTCTGAATTTTTGCAAGAACCATTGGATGTATTTGATAAAGGGGGTCTATATTAGATCACCGAATGCTTAAAAAGTGAATGGTGATTAATCGACCCTATATAAGTGAAAGCTTACAATTCGAACTGTCAGAACAGCAATTTGTTTCCCTAGGGAAAAAAAAAATCACTGTTCCAACAAATAAATAAATAAAACACTTTAAACATTATATTAAGTGGGGGGCTTCACCCCCCACACACCCCTACTTAAATATACCAACTCCGAGACCGCACTACAGTGCCAAAAACGGCAAAGTAATGAAGTGGCCAAGCAAATTCTTTCCCAGGGAAAGAATTTGCTTAAAAACCACTTCGATATTTTGCCATTTCAGGCTTTTGAGTTCGACCAAGACACATTCAAAAGAATGAGTGTTCATTCTTCAAATAGGGAACCGATAAAGGTTTACTGTCAGTATGTTGAAAGTGCCTTGTGTGAAAGTAATATGTGCAGTATTGGGAATACAGAAAACCATTTGGTAGATGGTGGTAATGTCGACTCTAGAAGAAAGAAGACTGGGACAGTGCGGATTGGGTGATTTACCCATTTCTGCACTGTAGTGCGATCTCGGAGTTGGAATATATAAGTGGATGTGGTGTGGGGGGTGCAGCCCCCCCACAGGAGGGTGCAGGGGGGGTTTGCCCTCCTGCAAAAACATGACTGCCAGTGCTGTAAAGTATGGATCTGGTCTGTACATACTGCTGCAAAGGGGACACTGGACTGCAGAAGTCGAATTCGACTTCTGCATTAGTGTCAATATTTCACCCTACGTTGTATTCCGAACATTGAACATGTAAACCGCATGTTTGATAGGTTTACATTCTGATGTCTGATGTTTTAATAGTAAACTTTGATAAAGCCGGTTGTGATGTTATGAAATTAATGTTAAAATACAATAATATTCAGATCGATCAGCTATCCCAAGAAATAGATAATTTGAATAGATCCATTCAAGAGGATCTAATGTTTAGCAATTATGAAACTAATTACAACAACATTTTTCCTGGTGTGGACAAAATGTGTTCCACTATTTTACATCGGAAAATTGCTAAACTTCAAGGAGATGCAAATGATTATTCAAATGGGAAGGCTTATCTAAATCCACCTGGTTATCATGGTAACCTTTCAACTGATTCTAACTATACCCTAATCAAAAAAGAGCAGGAAATTACATTAGCTAATGCTTATAGAAAGCAGAGGAATGAGCTAGCACCTTTAGAACAAGCTACAGTGGGACGGTCTGAGCAAATCCGGAATAGGAACTACCGGACCAGTTCTTGGAGACAACCAGAGAGTGAAGTAGTATTTTACAAACAGGACACCAAACCCAAGAAGAAATTCTACAGTTTCAACAACAAGTGCACAATGACTTAAATCATTTCAGGATTTACAATTTTTCTTCCAAAAATATTCATTCAGAACATGCAAACATTTTATCTAGAGGTCCTACTTTTGTTCCAGCTAAGAGAGTCAACATTGCGGCTGTTTTGATAGATTTAAAATTATTTACTCATAAATTAAATTTGACATTTTGATTCTCAGAAGAAAGAACACCTTAACATTCTAATGGCTTGCATAGACCTAATTGTTTTAACCCTCCCATTAAATGTCAATGTTCAAATCTTTAAAAAAATGTGTGAGTTAGACATTAGCAATGTTGTATAACATCATAGTACTGTAAAGTTTTATAATATGTCCAATGCTGAATTAAAATTGTTTAATGAATTCACCCATGACAGAAATATCTGGATAATGAAACCGGATAAACGGGGTGGGTAGTTTTAATGGACAGCAAGGTTTATGTGAACCACATGAATGCATTATTGATTAAATATTTGTATGTGGATGTTTCACGTAACAAAATTTAGATCGCATTTACAAAAATAGACTTGTTATTAGAGACTATATTAATGTAAGGCCATATATCTAAAAGAAAATATGATTATATGCTAAATGAAAGGCAAGTAATACCTGGTATTGTTGAGGTCCCTGAGATCCATAAGTGACTAGAAAACCGAACATTTAGACCAATTGTTGATGCAACAAGGTATAAGATGTTGTTCATTGCTAAATATTTAGATAATACCTTGAAGGAAAGAATGAACAACTTGAAATACATTTGTAAAGATTCCTGGCATTTTTTAAGCATGGTAAATAAGGTAGCTTTTCCAGCAGAAGGGATTTTGGTATCTACTGATGTGCAAAATTTGTACTTAGTCATCCCAGATAGCACTGGTCTGCAATGGTTTGAGGAACACTTGCTCAGTAAAACTTAATATCATTCAGATAAAATTAATGCTATTACTGCACTTATGGAAGTAGTATTGAAAAACAATTTCATATACTTTGAAGGTAAATTTTTTAAACAAAGGACACAGGTAGCTATGGCAGCAGCATGCACCCTGATGTCTGTGAGTTATGCAATGGCACACTGGGAATCTCAATATATATTTAACAGGGAATTTAGTAAATCCTGGGTGCTATATACAAGATTTTTGGATGACATCTTTATTTTGTGGGTTGATTTCCTCAGTAAATTACAAGAGTTCTTTTTGTATATAAATAACACGATTGAACTCTTTAAAATGTATACACACTTATAATAATGAAAAAAATGTATAGATATTGAATTGACAAAAGGTGTTAAAAAACAGACATTTTACTCAAATATCCACAGAAAACCTACTTTCTCAAACTCGCAATTATATTTTTACAGCTCGCACCCTAAAATTCAGAAGAAGGCTGTTGTCAAAGGACAACTAGTCCAATTAACCAGAATAATTACAGAGTTGGAGGCTTTCTATAAGGAATACAGCATTTTCGTTTCAAACACTTCATTAGAAACGAAAATGAAAAAGCTGTATTTTAAGTGTCTGGGTTTATGTGTTCACTTTGTGTTTTGTGCACATATTAAATTGGTTTTGAAAGGCTTCCAGCAGGCTTCTGGTCTATTGGTACCTTGGATTTGGTTATTGGTCTCATATTGGTACCTTGTGGCTGTTTTTTCTTCTTTTGTTGGTTTTCTATAAGGAATGTGACAACCTAGTGGACATGTTTTGGAGAAGAGGTTACCCCAAACATTGTGTGATAGAAATCAGGGATGAAGTGGCATCAAAGACAATTAATGGGACTTATTTACCCATACTGGATAAAAGCAGGACAGATACAAGAGATATTTTGAGGTTTCCTGGTAGAGAAAAAGTACCCGAGAGTAAATGTTTTATAACCAGTTATACCCTTGATAGTGGAGCTATAGTCAATTGTATTTATAAAAGTTACAGTATTTTCATGTCAGACAAAACCATTATGGATAAAATGGGTGAGAGACCATGCATAGTATATAAGAAAGACAAAGTGTTCAAAACTTATTTAGGACAAAATAAAAATAAGGTGGATGATAACTGGAAACATTTATGGGGAATGTATAAGTGTGGATGCTGCTCCCAATGCTCCAGCATCAAAACAGTTGATAGTTTTAACATTAGAGGAGAAATTTTCAGGATTAATGGGCATTTTTCTTCTGATTCCAAACAAATCATATATTTGGTCATGTGCCGAATTTGTCCAGCGTACTACATTGGAATTAAAACAACTTATATACGATAATTTGTTAGAGAGCAAGAAAGGAAAAGTAACAAATGCTTTATTTAAACATATCATTGATTTTAGTACGTTACTTTGGTTTTTCAATGATAGAACAAGTTAAAAGTGACTCTAGGGGAAGTGTTATAACAGAACATTAAAAAAATGTGAGTTAAAATGGTAAATTAGATTAAATGCCATGAATTACTCTGGGTTAAATAAAAATTGTTCTATCAACTCTGTATTGAAACTGAAATATTATAATTCTGGTTAATTGTTTAATTGAGTTATTGTTTTTTTTTTATACTGAGTAGATACATTTATCACATGATGTTAATTTTAAATGTATTTAAAGGTTTTTAAATTAGAGAATGGTTAGTTCTGATGAAGTTCCACAAAATATAGGGAACAAAAGCACTTAACTGACCAGAATATAAAATTGAATTTGAATTTTGGAGGTGGTGTTTAGAGAATAGGTTCTGCTTTAGCATAGCTTCTGATATGTACTGTGGAATGGTTGTGATCACTTTCATGTTGAGTAGTGATGGGGCATTTTTGTTGCTATAACAATATAGTGCCAATAGTTCCACTCATTGTGCAATATTTATTATTTGTTCTTCGTATGATGAAAAATATATATTTCAGTTTCCTAAGATGGTTGCAGTAGGAGTATGGCACCACTGTTTTCATTCATTGTTCAGTTTGTAGCTCTTTTGAAATACAATTCATTCATAAAACCAGTACAATTGCTCAAAAATCAGTATGCAGCAAAAATTCAAACTCATTATACATTACTGAATTACATTTTGTTTACAGCAAGAATACAATTCTTCCATTCAAATGCATTACGCAATATTTAATACATCTTTGGTACAATGGAAAAATAAATGAATTCTTGAAAAACATTTATACAAATACAGTGGTGACATTCCATTACAGTTAATTTTTTTTAAATAAAGTGTTATTATTGCTGTTTCAAAAAATTGAATTTCACTTGCATTATACTACTGCATTCAAAATAAATTGCCAGCATTTCATTTTTGTTTTGTAGTATGTAACTTTATTTGGAAAATGCTTTAAATTATTATGTAAAAACTTAGGTTACATATGGTACTACTTTTGCAATTGAGTGAATATTAACAAATTATGCTGATTTTGCACTAAGAGCATAACACTAATATTCCTCATTTTAGCATACAGTGGAAAATTTATTTCACTGAAGTCTATCAAACTGGCAAAATATTAAAGTCACTTTGGATAGATTTCTACAAATACATTGATGATATTCCATCTATTATACCATTGTAGTCAAATGGATTTTGTAAGAGTATTGTTGCAGCTAATGCATATTTTTCACTTATAACTAAAATATTGTTCTCTTTTTTACAAGACAACATCATGAAAATGATGAGGCAGGGGCATCTCCATATGAAGAGTTACTCTAGCAAAGGAAGGAGGAAATTAGTACACTAAAAATGCGTATTTCTTTTTAATTAATTCCATTTATCTTTACATTCATTAACAGGGTAAGTAGGCTAGACAAATGACTTTTTCCAGCTATGATCCAGGCCTAAATTGGTCAAAGTATAAAGTAAAATCACAGTTCCTTATCAAGTCAGTATAATAACATTGATAATATGAAAAGAACTACAAGGCAGCAAACTATTACAATTTAATACAATATGTCTAAGGATGGTACAGTGGTGCAGCGGTAGCATTGTCGCCTCACAGCAAGAGGTTCTCTAGTTTAATTCTCAGCTGGGGTGCCTTCTGTGTGGAGTTTGCATGTCCTCCCTACATCTGTCAGAGTTTCCCCTGGGTGTTCTGGTTTCCTCCCACATTAGAAAGACATGCTTCTGGAGGGGAATTTTTCTCCCCAGGCTTCCACTGAAAATTGGTTTTGTTCCAAGTTGGACTTTCTCGGTTAACAAATGATAAATAATACAACATTTACATTATTTACAACATGTAAATTGGTATTTTAATTAACATGGCTCTAAAAGAACTGTGTTTACATATGCTTAGGACAAAAGAGTTGAGGCTGGGTGCTAGGGAGATTTATCAGATTAGTAGTATTTTATTAATTCAAAATGTCTGACTGGGTAAAATTCCCTAAGGCAGGGAACAGTTAATAGAAATGTTTGTCAATTTAACTAATGGTAAATGGATGTCTAACAAGGCTAGTAGCATTTTTGTCATAATTATATAGATTATGTTGGTTAATATTTCTGGTATAAAAGTAAACAACAGGCGAAATTAAGTATAGAAAAAGAAGCTCACAATAGTAGTAAGGCAATCTATAGAATTGCATATGAGAGTACAGTTGCTATGTACTAAGTTGCAGAGTGGTGTGTTGTACATAACAGATTAATGGAGGAGCAAAATTAAACTTTATTTTATCCTATTTTATTTTATTTTATTTTATTTTTATTTATTTTTTTGAGGAGATTACAGTTTTTGAAAGTGGAAAACAATGCCAGAGCTTAGAATGAGAATATATGAATATGTTTGCCATAAAGAATTCAGCGCTGGAGACAAAAAAGGTCTGTCAAGTTGTATGACAGTATTAACTGTTTACATGTCTTGGAGATGAGTAATTCAATGTGATGACTGAAAAAATTAATAGTATCAAGTAACAAAACTGTAAAAGAATGAAAAGTTAAAATAAGAAAACTCACATAACCGAAAATGAGGTACCTACTTTTCATACTTAGCACCACTATAAAAAATAACTGTGATGCTGTATTTGCATACTCCACCAGGTGATTCTCGCACAGATGTGGGAGTGCCGTGGGTGTTTACCCATTTCTTCAATGTAGGGCAATCCCCGAGTTGGTATATTTAATTTGCAGAGGGGTGTGGGGTGTGCAGGGGGGCACAGCCCCTCTGCTAAAACATAAGACAGCATAGTTTATGGCCCAGACTGTTGGGCGGTGGGTATGATCTAGGCGTACTGTCTATAATGGTCATACATAGTTGGCAGCTGTTTTCGGTTATGTGAGTTTCATTATTTTAACTTTTCATTCTTATGCAGATTCATTTAATTTGTTGTGGTAATTTTGTCTTCAGACATATGGGGTTTTGAACATTTGAAGTAGATTGATATATATATATATATATATATATATATATATATATATATATATGTATATATGGATCTAGGACGTTTGCTCGAGAGAGCAAACGACCGAAACCCAAATGGCCGGACTTAATTACACGAAAGTGCTTTTCACCGAAGAAGCACTTTCACGTAAGTATGCCTGTTGCTGAGGCTGTACTATGCGGGTAAGGGAAATTTCCCTTTTTCCCACTGTAGTGCGGTCTCGGAGGGAGAATTTTAAAGTAGGGGGGTGTGGGGTGCGGGGGGGGTGAATCCCCCTGGTAAAATGTAAATGTAGTGTTTTTTTTTTTTTGTAACACGCTTTAACGAAAGCATTTTTTCGATAAAAGAGCTTTCTTTAAAGTGTGTTCGGTTATTATGGATTCGGACGTTTGTTCACTTGAGCAAACGTCCTAGATCTATATATATATATATATATATATATATATATATATATATATATATATATATGGGTCTCTGTTAGATTGTCGAATTTACACTCTGCCAAATTTCAAATTACCGAGACCAGCTGTTCGAAAGACCAGATTTTTGTAAGTTTGTTTTGCCGGTGTTTGTTCCACTGAAATAGTAATAACACAGCTGTGAGTTCTGTTATTTAGTGTTTGTGTACTTTATGGTACACTATACCAGTTCTACATTTGTACACCATCCGTAATTTTTAACTGGAGATCGCAGTATAGTAAGGATTGGGAAATATACCCTTTCTAGCACTGTAGTTTGTTCTCAGAGTTAATATTTATAATTATCAGGGGGTGTGGGGGGCAGGGCTTGCCCCCTGCAAAAATGTTAGCTATTGTGTTGTTTTGTTGTTTTTGTTCGTATGTGTTGTTTCAGTGTTGTGACGTCCAGGATAATAATCTTTCGAAAATCTGCTCTTTCAAACAGCTGGTCTCGGTGATTTGAAATTCGGTGGAGTATAAATTCGACAATTTAACAGAGACCCATTTATATAGATAGATAGATAGATAGATAGATAGATAGATAGATAGATAGATAGATAGATACATGTATAGATATACATGCATGGAACATTGTTCTGTCTACTATTTATTTAAAATACTGGTAATGTCATAAAAAAAGAAAACAAAAGCAATACGTCTTAGTTGCTTCTCTAAAAGAGGATTTAAATGAATTAAAAACAACACCTATAAGTAGGATCTCACCAGTGATAGTAAAACATATTTGAGATCCACTGAAAATACATTTTCTGGGACTACAAAGAAGCTCACCCTACTGCTGCAGTTTATTGGTATGATGGCAAAAAAAATTACAAAGTATGACAGACAGAACTATAGATAGAGCTCTAGCAAATGCTGTTAGCCAGCACATAGAACTGAGGGTATGAGCTAGCCACAATAAACCACTTCCTGTAGACCAAGGCTTTATTCCCTTCACCTCTATTTGCTTTGAATGGGACCCAGCATTTGACTAGTCAGTGTTCTGGGAAAGTCAAGCTAGGCTCATCAATCGTATCCTAGACCCCAGTACTACTAGCAATCTATGCACTGAATCTGATGCCCGGGGCAGCACACTTATCTCACAACCACATACACATTGTCCATTGGTGATTGTGTTTGCTTAATGAGAACTGGCACCTTTGCAAGCCGTTTTTAAACAGTTCATAGGCTGTCATTAAGCAATCACTTCTGGATGGATTGTAAAATGTCCAGCTGTCAAACTGTTCTGTTTACTGTTTTATTTCTTTATTGTTAAGGTGGTTTCTTTCAGAACTATCTTACTACTGTAGTAATAAGTATTCAGTTAATATAGAAATGATATAATAACAACACTTAGAGTGTTAATGGAAGTAATGTTAATCAGTTAAACTTTAACAAGCTTTCTATATGTCTTTAATAACAATTATTTACATTTGTAACTCCATAGTTTAAATTACCTAACATCTTAATACTACATTTGACTTAACATATTAGTGTAAATGTTATAGAAGTATTTATTTACTGAGGTAACGTAAATATTCTTAACTTTAATATATAATAAGCAAATAGCAGCAACACATATAAAACGTTAAAAATTAAAATAAACAATAACTAGCAATAACCATATTAACATTCAGTCATCATTAGGGTTAGCTAATGTTCACACTTCACATTGATTCTTAAGATAAAGGCCTTACCATCTTTTTTCTTCACATATCCTCTCTCTCTCCAGTCCTTTATGCTCACC